>NC_030684.2:13240186-13345480 GCF_000004195.4 Xenopus tropicalis
CAGCCTGAAATTGCTTAACTGCAGCTCCCAGATTTCCCTGCTAGCCAAGGTTACACTCACACCAGTGGCCCCACCACAGATCCCCCCCAACCTAAAGGCTAGGTAAAGGCTACAGCTGGTCCATGCAGAAATACAGCTCCCAGCATGCTCAGCTGGCAAGTATGCCTGATCATTATACCCCTGAAACTCCCAGCATGCTCAGCTGGCAAGTATGCCTGATCATTATACCCCTGAAACTCCCAGCATGCTCAGCTGGCAAGTATGCCTGATTATACCCCTGAAACTCCCAGCATGCTCAGCTGGCAAGTATGCCTGATCATTATACCCCTGAAAGTGCAGTCCCAGCATGCTCAGCTGGCATGTATGCCTGATCATTAAAACCCTGAAACTCCCAGCATGCTCAGCTGGCAAGTTTGCCTGATTATTAAACCCCTGAAACTCCCAGCATGCTCAGCTGGCAAGTATGCCTGATCATTATACCCCTGAAACTCCCAGCATGCTCAGCTGGCATGTATGCCTGATCATTATACCCCTGAAACTCCCAGCATGCTCAGCTGGCAAGTATGCCTGATCATTATACCCCTGAAACTCCCAGCATGCTCAGCTGGCATTTATGCCTGATCATCAAAACCCTGAAACTCCCAGCATGCTCAGCTGGCAAGTTTGCCTGATTATTAAAACCCTGAAACTCCCAGCATGCTCAGCTGGCAAGTATGTCTGATCATTAAATCCCTGAAACTCCCAGCATGCTCAGCTGGCATGTATGCCTGATCATCAAAACCCTGAAACTCCCAGCATGCTCAGCTGGCATGTATGCCTGATCATTAAAACCCTGAAACTCCCAGCATGCTCAGCTGGCAAGTATGTCTGATCATTAAATCCCTGAAACTCCCAGCATGCTCAGCTGGCAAGTATGTCTGATCATTATACCCCTGAAACTCCCAGCATGCTCAGCTGGCAAGTATGTCTGATCATTATACCCCTGAAACTCCCAGCATGCTCAGCTGGCAAGTATGTCTGATTATTAAATCCCTGAAACTCCCAGCATGCTCAGCTGGCATGTATGCCTGATCATTATACCCCTGAAACTCCCAGCATGCTCAGCTGGCAAGTATGCCTGATCATTAAAACCCTGAAACTCCCAGCATGCTCAGCTGGCATGTATGCCTGATCATTATACCCCTGAAACTCCCAGCATGCTCAGCTGGCAAGTATGCCTGATCATTAAAACCCTGAAACTCCCAGCATGCTCAGCTGGCAAGTATGTCTGATTATTAAATCCCTGAAACTCCCAGCATGCTCAGCTGGCATGTATGCCTGATCATTATACCCATGAAACTCCCAGCATGCTCAGCTGGCAAGTATGCCTGATCATTAAAACCCTGAAACTCCCAGCATGCTCTGCGGGCAATAATAGCACTGCAACAGCTGATGATCCACAGGCTGATTAGAGCAGCTGCTATAAGAACAATGGGAGTTACCAGAGCATTCCTGCCCCCCCAGTAGCACATTTGCCCCCCCCCAGTGCTGTACTCACAGTAGGTTTTCCTGGTCAGCTCCTCCACCACCTCAGGCTTCAGCTTGCTGTTGGATTTCCCCATTGTTCGCGAAGTCTTTCCACCTCCTCCGCCCCCTTATGGGGTTAATTCATGGAATCAACTCCCCCAGCAGCCGCCTGAGCCTTAGGACGGGGCCCCTCTCGGTGCAGGTAACCGGGGTGTATATATAGGTGTGAGAAGGGCGCACTAGGGGGAAACGGGGGGTGGAAGGGAAGGTACGGTGTGCCTGACGCGCTGCAGCTCCGCTTTCACTCTCTGTCGCCCCCCCCCCCACGGCAGAATGGATGGAGCTGGAGGCGGCAGTTGTGCCTGTGGGGTTCCCAGGCCTAGGCTGAGCCCGCTGTGTGCGAGTGAGGGGCTGTCTCAGCCGTGTTGGCTGGGGAGCTCGGTGCCTACTGCCCGCTGCCTCCCTCCGTGTGCTTCTGTGGTTGTCCCTAGTTACTTTGCGCTCCTCCTCTCCGTGCCTTCCATTCACTGGCTGCCCGGGAGCATTACAGCCTGCGCTCCGCCCCTTCTCCTCATGACACACTCACTCCCCATTAATTTATTTTCTATCCCCCCCCTCACTCCATTCTTCTCCTTTGCAGATAATGCAGCCATCCTCCTATCCTTCCCCCAAGAACCTCCCTGTTATGTCTGTATCTCTGCTGGAAATATTAATGCCCCAGGCCCCTTATTAGCCTCTGGCACATTGGCACACAGACCCTTGGCACCTCAGGGTGCCAGGCTGGCAGCCAGGGTTGGACTAGGCTGGCGGGACACCGCAGGGTCAGACTGGGCTGGTGGGGTACTGGGAAAAAACCTGACCCAGACCTGATCCATATGGTGATCCCCAGGGTTTGACTGGGCCGCCGGGTAACCGGGAAAAATCCCAGGGGGCCCCCGGCGGCCAAGACTCCACCCTCGCTGGCGCTCCCCCTGCCTGACCGGTCCTCCCCTGAAGCGTTAAACTTACATGCGCTCAGGGGAGGACTGGGGGTGGGGGGGTTAGGGTATGTGCCGGCGGGGGCACCTGCAGGGCCCCTGGGGCAAGAGGGGGGGCCCCCTCATCCCATGTCCCCTAACCTCCCCACCCCCCTGCGGGGGTTAGGGGGGGCCCCTGTGGGGGTGGGGGGGGTTAGGGGACGTGCCGGTGGGGGCACCTGCAGGGCCCCTGGGGTGGGAGCCTTGGTGGGCCCTGCACCCCCCAGTCCAAGTAAAATGCACACATGCTCAGGGGAGCGAGTTGGGTGGATAGCGGGGGCACCTTGGGTGGTAGTCCCGGTGGGCCTTGTGCCCCCCCCAGTCCAAGTATAATGTACACATGCTCGGGGGAGCGAGTTGGGTGGATAGCGGGGGCACCTTGGGTGGTACCCCCGGTGGGCCTTGTGCCCCCCCCAGTCCAAGTATAATGTACACATGCTCGGGGGAGCGAGTTGGGTGGATAGCGGGGGCACCTTGGGTGGTACCCCCGGTGGGCCTTGTGCCCCCCCCAGTCCAAGTATAATGTACACATGCTCGGGGAGCGAGTTGGGCGGATAGCAGGGGCACCTTGGGCGGTAGTCCCGGTGGGCCTTGTGCCCCCCAGTCCAAGTATAATGTACACATGCTCGGGGAGCGAGTTGGGCGGATAGCAGGGGCACCTTGGGCGGTAGTCCCGGTGGGCCTTGTGCCCCCCAGTCCAAGTATAATGTACACATGCTCGGGGGAGCGAGTTGGGCAGATAGCGGGGGCACCTTGGGTGGTAGTCCCGGTGGGCCTTGTGCCCCCCAGTCCAAGTATAATGTACACATGCTCGGGGGAGCGAGTTGGGCGGATAGTGGGGGCACCTTGGGTGGTAGTCCCGGTGGGCCTGGTGCCCCCCAGTCCAAGTATAATGTACACATGCTCGGGGGAGCGAGTTGGGCAGATAGCGGGGGCACCTTGGGTGGTAGCCCCGGTGGGCCCTGCACAGGCCAGTCTGACCCTGGGACATCAGGAAAAAACCTGGCGAGCCCTCTTGGGTCCTGGCCTCCTCTCCCTGCTTTCCTGCCCAAGCCTGCTCCCCAGGAGGTAAAAGGGATGTGGGTAGAGGGGGTGGAGCAGATGTCAGCCGGTGGGCCCTAAGGTCGAGGCCCCAGTGGGCCCCTACGCTCCAGTCTGACAGTGGGCCCCCCCCAACAGCCACAAGGTCACTAGTGATGGTGATCTAGGGGGTCTGAGAATAGTGGAATTTAGCACCCATGATAGTAAATTGGCCCCAAGGTGCATGTTTGCAGGCAGTAGCCAGGGTGCGGCACTGATGGATTACAGTTTAGTCTAAGATGGAGGGGGGGGGGTCTTTGTTTGGAATACCGAGGCTGGGAAATGGCTAATGGGAAGGTCATTCGGTGGTACTTGGCCATTTATCAGCCTGTCATTTTCAGACCTGGGGGCAATCCATAAAAAAAGTGTCAGTGTTACTGTAAAGTAGTAACCCCTAACTGCACGCGGTGTAAGGGACGCAAGAAGGACGGGGCGATCGGTTAGTAATATGGGCAATCAGTTAGTAATATGGGCAATCAGTTATTAGCACAAGGGCTATCAGTAACAGGGGGGATCAGTAAGTAAAACAGGGCTAATCGGAGGATTAGTTAGTAATACATGGGGATTAGTTATTACATGGGGATCAATTAGAAAAGCAGGAAGATCAATTGGGGATCAGATAGTAAAACAGGGGTCAGTTAGTAACACATAGGGATTTGTAAGTAATACAGGTAGGTTGGTTAGTAAAACTGTGTAATCAAGTAACACAATGGGATCACTTAGTAAAACCGGGAATCCGATAGTAATACTTGGGGATTAGTCAGTGAAACAGGGATATCAGTTAGTAACAAAATAGGATTAATTAGTAAAACAGATCAGTTAGTAATAAAATAGGATTAGTTAGTAAAATAGGGAGATCAGTTGGTAAAAAATAGAGATTGGTTAGTTAAGCAGAAAGATTAGTTACATGTGGAGATCAGTTCGATTATTATTTGATTGCCCTGTTTTACTAACTGATCTCCACATGTAACTAATCTTTCTGCTTAACTAACCAATCTCTATTTTTTACCAACTGATCTCCCTATTTTACTAACTAATCCTATTTTATTGCTAACTGATCTGTTTTACTAATTAATCCTATTTTGTTACTAACTGATATCCCTGTTTCACTGACTAATCCCCAAGTATTACCGGATTCCCGGTTTTACTAAGTGATCCCCCTGTGTTACTTGATTACACAGTTTTACTAACCAATCTACCTGTATTTCTTACAAATCCCTATGTGTTACTAACTGATCCCCCTGTTTTACTAACTAATCCCCATGTGTTACTAACTGATCCCCGTTTTACTAACTAATCCCCATGTGTTACTAACTGATCCCCGTTTTACTAATCCTCATGTTTTCAGGATCATTCCTAATAGATTATTATTTGATTGCCCTGTTTTACTATTAGTAATGATCCTGAAAACATGAGGATTAGTAAACAGGGGGATCAGTTAGTAACACATAGGGATTAGTTAGTAAAACAGGGGGATCAGTTAGTAACACATAGGGATTAGTTAGTAAAACAGGGGGATCATTTAATAAAACAGAGAGATTGGTAAGTAAAGCAGGAAGAATAGTTAGTAACACATGGTGATTAGTTAGTAAACCAGGGAGATTGGTTAGTAAAGCAGGAAGACTGGTTATACGTGGGGATCAGTTAGTAAAACAAAAGGGGATCGATTAATCTGTTCAAGTAAGGATCCGTAACATGGAGATTTGTTAGTCGAACAGGGGGATCAGTTAGTAACACATTGCAATTAGTTGGTAATACAGGGAGAATGGTTAGTAAAGCAGGAAGATTTGTTAGTTACCTGTGGGGATCAGTTAGTAAAGCAGGGCATCAATTAATAATACAGGGGATCCTTTAGTAACACATGGGTACTAGTTAAAACAGAAGGATTAGTTAGTAAAACAGGAGGCTCAGTCAGTAAGGGAAAGATAAGTCAGTAGCATTTGGGAGAATTAATCAGTAAAATAGGGGAATAGTGATGGGAGAATATGTTTGTTTCAATTCTCCAAAATTCACGAAATGGTGAAAAATCATGGAACGAATTGAAGTCAGTGGGTGCGGTGGTGTAACGTATTTAACGCCCCCCCCCCCCCCTCAGAAATCCTCAGAGGGGCCCAGTGCAGAGGGATCTATCCCATGCCTAACCCTCATTCCTGTTTTCCATGGTTTAAAAAGAGTTGCAAAAGTAATTCACTGCCGGTTCTGACTCCTGAGACCATTACCATTTCATAGCTTAGAGGTTCCACCCGATCCTCTGTAGCCACCTATAAAGCCCACAAGCCCCCTGGCTCATCTGTATACTGAGAGGCCGTGCAGCATAGGCCGGTGGCTTTGAAGGGGAGAGGAAGAGACCATATTTAGCCCAGTTAGGGTTTATACATTTCTCACCTATAGCTGCGAGGAGAAGGGTTAACCCGCAGTAAAGTCGTGGCATCCTCTCTGCAAATATTTGCACAAACGCACAAATTGGCACCTACATCCTGGGGGATTTATATGCCGGCACAATAACATGGGAGATTTCCCTTAGCCGGCTCCCTGGGTGGTCGCAGGATAGAAACGCACCATATTTATATACCCATAATGCAAAGGGACGTGGGCCTTGGGTGTCAGTGTGTCCCAGTATGCAGGGAAGTTGGGTGCTGCATTCCTTGCCCGCAGAGCTTACAATCTGAGTTAAGCACCTAGATAAAAGGGGAAACTTATTTTACACTTTTTTAATCTAAGTGGTTTTTAGTAATTATGTTATTATTAAGGGGCTAGTTTAACTCTTAGGGGGAGATTTACTAATCCACGAACGGTCCGAATGCGTTTTTTCATAATGATCGGTATTTTTGCGACTTTTTCGTCGCCGTTGTGACTTTTTCGTACGTCCCGCGATTTTTTTTCGTTGCCGTCGCGAAAAGAACGGATTGGTTTTTCTGCCGTTTACCATCGCACAATATGGAAAAATGGGGACTAAATAATTGCACAAAATACGATAAAGTCGCGACAAATACGAAAAGTCGTGACGGCGACGAAAAAGTCGCAACATTTTCGTATCCAATATGATTTTTTTCCCTTTCGGGATTCGTGGATTAGTAAATCTGCCCCTTAGTATGACGCAGGCAGTGATACTCCTGAGACAATCTGCAATTGGTCTTTATTTTTTTGTGGTTTTTAAATTCATTTAGGTCTTTTTTTGTTCAGCAGCTCTCAGTTTAAAATTTTAGGAGCTATCTGTTTGCTCTGGTCAGACATAACCTAGAACATGGTTCCCCATTCAAAATGAAGAAAACCCTATGAAACCCTAAGGGCCGTGACACACGGGCAGATTAGTCGCGCCGGAACAGATCTCCGTTGTCGCGGGTAACTGATCTCCCTGCAATGCTATCCCACTGGCTAGAATGTAGTCGCTGGTGGGACGGCATACGCGGCGCTGCTATTTGCTGAAGTTGCTTTGAGAGAAAACTGCGACTTCGGCAAATCGCGGCGCAGTGTATGCCATCCCACTGTTGCCCGCGACAACAGAGATTTGTTGCGGCGCGACTAATCTCCCCGTGTGTCACGGCCCTAAGAAAACACAAATATAGGAAGGGTTAAGTTAGCCTTTAATTCCTCTTTCAGTCCTATTTATTGTCAAATCTGATAAAACATAATCTGCATTGATTTATATGTGACGGGGCCATTGGTTGCCCTGTAGCGCTCCTGGTTATGTTCTAGGTGCGGGCAGAAAGCGCTCTGGAGAGGCAGCTGTTCCAACAATGGGGGCTTAGTCCCTAATCCAGACTTACGCTGCTCATAAAGAAGAGCCTCTCCGGCCGCCCGAATCAATAACTCCCAGCTGCGCTGTGGTTAAACACTCTTGCACTGAATCAAAGCCTCGCACCCGCCATCTATCAATTATTCCAATGCTTTATTATTGTGCCCCGACAATAAGGTGTTATTGATTGCTTGTCCCAATGTAACGAGGACGCATTGCCCAAGTGCTGGTAAATACGCTGCTTCTAACCACGCAAAGACTTTACTGTATATACTGTATATATATGTACGGTGCCCACCTTTGCTAACCACTGTGTATATGCATTCAGAGAGAGAATGTTCTGGGCACACAATAAGCTGTACCCCCATACTGTACTGTCTAAGGGAAACACTATGGCACCTCCCTCCCATATGTATAAATACAAATATACAGAGAAGGAATGTTCTGGGCACACAATAAGCTGTACCCCCATACTGTACTGTCTAAGGGAAACACTATGGCACCTCCCTCCCATATGTATAAATACAAATATACAGAGAAGGAATGTTCTGGGCACACAATAAGCTGTACCCCCCATACTGTACTGTCTAAGGGAAACACTATGGCACCTCCCTCCCATATGTATAAATACAAATATACAGAGAAGGAATGTTCTGGGCACACAATAAGCTGTACCCCCATACTGTACTGTCTAAGGGAAACACTATGGCACCTCCCTCCCATATGTATAAATACAAATATACAGAGAAGGAATGTTCTGGGCACACAATAAGCTGTACCCCCATACTGTACTGTCTAAGGGAAACACTATGGCACCTCCCTCCCATATGTATAAATACAAATATACAGAGAAGGAATGTTCTGGGCACACAATAAGCTGTACCCCCATACTGTACTGTCTAAGGGAAACACTATGGCCCAGAACATTCTTTCTCTGTATAATTGTATATTATTGGAGGGAGGTGCCATAGTGTTTCCATATTGTTGGGCACACAATATACTATAGCTTTATAATGTATTTCAAGCATTTTTCCACCATTTTTATTTTTCATAATCGATAGACAAAATAGGAATGTTCTATACGTAAAACAACTATTCTATTTTTACAGAAGTGAATGAATGAAATCCCTAATTAAACACGATTATCTTAGTTGCCCCTTGAAACACAGTGGAAAAAAAATGTATAAGTATTAAGAGTCTTGGGGAGATGTAGACTGCATAGAGGAAGCATTTTCTCAACATGCTGAACCCAGGCAATAATGCCAATTGTAATGATACACTAGGGATACACTGATGCATTTAGACAAAACACATCACAACCAAGGGCGCAATAACAAGCTTTGCCTTCCTGTTACAGGGTAATGGGCAGTGGCACACAGTACATTTAGGTAAGCACTACATATAATGGCTGATAGAGCTGGACTGCTTCCCATTGTCTCTAATGGGAGGCACTATGGCCCCTGTCCCTGCACAAGTGGGCGGGGCTCCCCATGCAGGTCAGTCACACTCCATGGCATTTAGAAGGCATTGCGATGCTGCAGTACAAGTAGTGACACCAGGGTCGGACTTGGCCACTGGGACACCGGGAAAAATCCCGGTGGGCCCCGGCGGCCCAGACCCAACCCTTACCTGCGCTCCCCCTGCCCGACCACTCCTGCCCCGACGCGCTAAATTACGCGTGTTCGGGGGAGGACGACGGGTGAGGGGGGTCAGGGGGAGGAGGGAATTAGGGGACACGGCCGGCGGGGACACCTGCAGGGCCCCTGGGGTGGAAGCCCCGGTGGGCTCTTCACCCCCCAGTCCGACCCTGAGTGACACCCAAGACAAGCCATGTTGGCACAAGGGTGCCCCCTGGCACCTCTCATTGACTTAGAAGTCACCTGACTCTCGGAACCCTTGTGTGACTGACAGTTGCACATGAGCACATAAGAGCGCTCAGACGTCCCGCAGCGAAATAATAACAGCTATTTGTTTTGGATTTGCAGGTTTTGCAGAGAGAAAACGAGAAATATATTAGCAGCATGAAACGCGCCGCCTCACGGGGGAGCGGAGAGTCATTTAATAGTTTGCGCTGTTTTTGCTTCGTGGCATCAGCTTTGAAGCGACGTCCTATCACTCACTCCCAGATAAGCGTCGCGGGGAGAGCAGAAAATCACTTTCTCAGTAGGAAGCCGAATGATTTTTATTTCAGATAAAGGAAAAGCAATAAGGAGCCGGCGTCTGCCTCTTCGCCCGGGTATGTGAATGTTTTACTGAGGGGGATCTGTATGGGCTGCAATACAATATGTACACAGAACCTATCTGATCCCCCCTATTGTAAGCAGCAGTCCTGCCCTGCTTTATGGCTGAGATTCTAGCTATCTGTATAACAGAGCATTCTGTCACAGTGGCACAGATCCTATCTGATTCCCCCCATTGTAAGCAGCAGTCCTGCCCTGCTTTATGGCTGAGATTCTAGCTATCTGTATAACAGAGCATTCTGTAACAGTGGCACAGATCCTATCTGATCCCCCCCCATTGTAAGCAGCAGTCCTGCCCTGCTTTATGGCTGAGATTCTAGCTATCTGTATAACAGAGCATTCTGTCACAGTGGCACAGATCCTATCTGATCCCCCCATTGTAAGCAGCAGTCCTGCCCTGCTTTATGGCTGAGATTCTAGCTATCTGTATAACAGAGCATTCTGTCACAGTGGCACAGATCCTATCTGATCCCCCCCCATTGTAAGCAGCAGTCCTGCCCTGCTTTATGGCTGAGATTCTAGCTATCTGTATAACAGAGCATTCTGTCACAGTGGCACAGATCCTATCTGATTCCCCCCATTGTAAGCAGCAGTCCTGCCCTGCTTTATGGCTGAGATTCTAGCTATCTGTATAACAGAGCATTCTGTAACAGTGGCACAGATCCTATCTGATCCCCCCCCATTGTAAGCAGCAGTCCTGCCCTGCTTTATGGCTGAGATTCTAGCTATCTGTATAACAGAGCATTCTGTCACAGTGGCACAGATCCTATCTGATCCCCCCATTGTAAGCAGCAGTCCTGCCCTGCTTTATGGCTGAGATTCTAGCTATCTGTATAACAGAGCATTCTGTCACAGTGGCACAGATCCTATCTGATCCCCCCCATTGTAAGCAGCAGTCCTGCCCTGCTTTATGGCTGAGATTCTAGCTATCTGTATAACAGAGCATTCTGTCACAGTGGCACAGATCCTATCTGATTCCCCCCATTGTAAGCAGCAGTCCTGCCCTGCTTTATGGCTGAGATTCTAGCTATCTGTATAACAGAGCATTCTGTAACAGTGGCACAGATCCTATCTGATCCCCCCCCATTGTAAGCAGCAGTCCTGCCCTGCTTTATGGCTGAGATTCTAGCTATCTGTATAACAGAGCATTCTGTCACAGTGGCACAGATCCTATCTGATTCCCCCCATTGTAAGCAGCAGTCCTGCCCTGCTTTATGGCTGAGATTCTAGCTATCTGTATAACAGAGCATTCTGTAACAGTGGCACAGATCCTATCTGATCCCCCCCCCATTGTAAGCAGCAGTCCTGCCCTGCTTTATGGCTGAGATTCTAGCTATCTGTATAACAGAGCATTCTGTCACAGTGGCACAGATCCTATCTGATCCCCCCCCCATTGTAAGCAGCAGTCCTGCCCTGCTTTATGGCTGAGATTCTAGCTATCTGTATAACAGAGCATTCTGTCACAGTGGCACAGATCCTATCTGATCCCCCCCATTGTAAGCAGCAGTCCTGCCCTGCTTTATGGCTGAGATTCTAGCTATCTGTATAACAGAGCATTCTGTCACAGTGGCACAGATCCTATCTGATCCCCCCATTGTAAGCAGCAGCCCTGCCCTGCTTTATGGCTGAGATTCTAGCTATCTGTATAACAGAGCATTCTGTCACAGTGGCACAGATCCTATCTGATCCCCCCATTGTAAGCAGCAGTCCTGCCCTGCTTTATGGCTGAGATTCTAGCTATCTGTATAACAGAGCATTCTGTCACCGTGACATGAATTCTGTTTTCAGTCAAGTCGGGTCAGAACAAAATTTAAATTTTTATGAATTTTTAAAATATGCAGTGATAGGGAATAAACAGATAAAACATTTTTCCCCGTACTGACACGCCGGAGCCACAGTACAGTTCTGTTCCGCCGGTGCGAAGAACATCAGCTTCTGGTTAATATTTCATGATCATTTCTATCAGAAACCTATAAGTGGAATTTCTTTCCATATTTATCAGTTACTTTAGAGATTAGCGGAAATACTAAGGAGTCTTGGGCAGGACAATCACAAACAGTGGCAAAGTCTCGCTCTCCGTGGCCCCCATAGACGTCGGGAATGTTACATTTCTCAAATACTAAAAATGGGGCCCCTGTACCTCCTGGGTGCTTTATAGCTACACTGCTGCAAATAATGCTCAGAGGAAGGTATAAAATGTACCCCTCTCTGGGG
Organism: Xenopus tropicalis; assembly: GCF_000004195.4. Lineage (NCBI taxonomy): Eukaryota > Metazoa > Chordata > Amphibia > Anura > Pipidae > Xenopus > Xenopus tropicalis. The sequence continues at coordinate 13,251,979 of NC_030684.2, forward strand.
GACCAATCAGAAGGCTAACCCCTATTTCAGACCCTAATGCTCATAGGGAGGAAAGGCAGTGACAGAGCAACTCGTAACGTTAGAATGTACCCGGCAATAAAGAAATTAAATTAATAATTCAGTTATTCATGTTTGGGATTTTAATGCAGAGCACGGAGTTAATGAGCCTCTTTGCTTGCTACAAATCCGGCCCATTTGTGAATTACAAAATCTGTAATGTTTTTAGCTCCGATGCATATAGGGTGAGCAACCACAGAGGGACCCTGCCCAGACAGAGGGGAAGGCGAGGGGCACGTACAGAATGGGGAGACACAGAGGGACCCTGCCCAGACAGAGGGGAAGGCGAGGGGCACATACAGAATGGGGAGACACAGAGGGACCCTGCCCAGACAGAGGGGAAGGCGAGGGGCACGTACAGAATGGGGAGACACAGAGGGACCCTGCCCAGACAGAGGGGAAGGCGAGGGGCACATACAGAATGGGGAGACACAGAGGGACCCTGCCCAGACAGAGGGGAAGGCGAGGGGCACATACAGAATGGGGAGACACAGAGGGACCCTGCCCAGACAGAGGGGAAGGCGAGGGGCACGTACAGAATGGGGAGACACAGAGGGACCCTGCCCAGACAGAGGGGAAGGCGAGGGGCACGTACAGAATGGGGAGACACAGAGGGACCCTGCCCAGACAGAGGGGAAGGCGAGGGGCACATACAGAATGGGGAGACACAGAGGGACCCTGCCCAGACAGAGGGGAAGGCGAGGGGCACGTACAGAATGGGGAGACACAGAGGGACCCTGCCCAGACAGAGGGGAAGGCGAGGGGCACATACAGAATGGGGAGACACAGAGGGACCCTGCCCAGACAGGGGAAGGCGAGGGGCACATACAGAATGGGGAGACACAGAGGGACCCTGCCCAGAGGGGAAGGGCACATACAGAATGGGGAGACACAGAGGGACCCTGCCCAGACAGAGGGGAAGGCGAGGGGCACATACAGAATGGGGAGACACAGAGGGACCCTGCCCAGACAGAGGGGAAGGCGAAGGGCACATACAGAATGGGGAGACACAGAGGGACCCTGCCCAGACAGAGGAGAAGGCGAGGGGCACATACAGAATGGGGAGACACAGAGGGACCCTGCCCAGACAGAGGGGAAGGCGAGGGGCACATACAGAAGGGGGAGACACAGAGGGACCCTGCCCAGACAGAGGGGAAGGCGAAGGGCACATACAGAATGGGGAGACACAGAGGGACCCTGCCCAGAGGGGAAGGGCACATACAGAATGGGGAGACACAGAGGGACCCTGCCCAGACAGAGGGGAAGGCGAGGGGCACATACAGAATGGGGAGACACAGAGGGACCCTGCCCAGACAGAGGAGAAGGCGAGGGGCACATACAGAATGGGGAGACACAGAGGGACCCTGCCCAGACAGAGGGGAAGGCGAGGGGCACATACAGAATGGGGAGACACAGAGGGACCCTGCCCAGACAGAGGAGAAGGCGAGGGGCACATACAGAATGGGGAGACACAGAGGGACCCTGCCCAGACAGAGGGGAAGGCGAGGGGCACATACAGAATGGGGAGACACAGAGGGACCCTGCCCAGACAGAGGGGAAGGTGAGGGGCACATACAGAATGGGGAGACACAGAGGGACCCTGCCCAGACAGAGGGGGGGGGGGCACATACAGAATGGGGAGACACAGAGGGACCCTGCCCAGACAGAGGGGGGGGGGGGGCACATACAGAATGGGGAGACACAGAGGGACCCTGCCCAGAGGGGGGGGGGGCACATACAGAATGGGGAGACACAGAGGGACCCTGCCCAGCCATTTTAACAATAATAAGGTCCAAACATGCCCAATAAATAATAACTACAGGGCTGTATTTAGGCTTAGTGCCCCTCTGATTGGGGATTGTGTACACTAGCCTGTGCACGTGTCAGTTTGCCAGTTGGGAAAGAGAGAGGTACTTTCAGCTCTGCATTCAGGGACAAGTATCTGGGTGTAGGCTGGGGTGAAATACTGTGGGTTGTATTAACCCAATCACTGCTAGTAATTTCCAATGAAAACCCACAGAAGTGAATAACAGAGGCCCAGAACATGTGACGAATTCCATTGGCAGCCTTGCCCTGTATGTGCTGGCAAAACGATTTCATTTTCCTATGTCCCCCCCAGGGCGCCCACTGTCTCTAACTAGTGACTGCCTTATACAGGATCAAAGAGAGAAATGAGAAATATGAATGTGTGCCTCTGCTGGCGTAAGTCTCCCAGACCCACAGCATGGCATGAAAGGGAAAGAGACAGCGGCGGGAGTCACTGAATTAATGTCTGCGGCCCTAGCTGATAGCGCTGCTGTGTTCCGACTTTCATGTGTTTGCACATTACACGCTGGCTCCCCAGACACTTCTGACTACAGAAGAAAGTGAAAGTGGCCGTCTTTGCCTCAAAGTGTTAGTCTCTGCATGATGTTAAAGGGGAACTTTACCTACATTTTCAAAAATGTTCTGGGCACACAATAAGCTGTACCCCCATACTGTACTGTCTAAGGGAAACACTATGGCACCTCCTTCCCATATGTATAAATACAAATATACAGAGAAGGAATGCTCTGGGCACACAATAAGCTGTACCCCCATACTGTACTGTCTAAGGGAAACACTATGGCACCTCCCTCCCATATGTATAAATACAAATATACAGAGAAGGAATGTTCTGGGCACACAATAAGCTGTACCCTCATACTGTACTGTCTAAGGGAAACAATATGGCACCTCCCTCCCATATGTATAAATACAAATATACAGAGAAGGAATGTTCTGGGCACACAATAAGCTGTACCCCCATACTGTACTGTCTAAGGGAAACACTATGGCACCTCCCTCCCATATGTATAAATACAAATATACAGAGAAGGAATGTTCTGGGCACACAATAAGCTGTACCCCCATACTGTACTGTCTAAGGGAAACACTATGGCACCTCCCTCCCATATGTATAAATACAAATATACAGAGAAGGAATGTTCTGGGCACACACTAAGCTGTACCCCCATACTGTACTGTCTAAGGGAAACAATATGGCACCTCCCTCCCATATGTATAAATACAAATATACAGAGAAGGAATGTTCTGGGCACACAATAAGCTGTACCCCCATACTGTACTGTCTAAGGGAAACACTATGGCACCTCCCTCCCATATGTATAAATACAAATATACAGAGAAGGAATGTTCTGGGCACACAATAAGCTGTACCCCCATACTGTACTGTCTAAGGGAAACACTATGGCACCCCCTACCCATATGTATAAATACAAATATACAGAGAAGGAATGTTCTGGGCACACAATAAGCTGTACCCCCATACTGTACTGTCTAAGGGAAACACTATGGCACCTCCCTCCCATATGTATAAATACAAATATACAGAGAAGGAATGTTCTGGGCACACAATAAGCTGTACCCCCATACTGTACTGTCTATGGAAAACTATATGTCACCTCCCACTCATATGTATAAATATAAACATATAATAAGCTATGGTGTCATGTTTTACTACATGTAGGGGTAACGTTTCATTTCATGGGATAACACAATAACATTAGACAATTAGAGGAGGAATCCATTAGAAGGCAGGGAGATGTGCCAGCGCTTATCAGATACTCCCACAAACAGGGCTTGTTTACTGGCAGAGAAGCATTTCCTCAGAACATTCTGCAGTTAGAATATTAACTGACATATGTGCATTCCACAAGCTGGAAGTCCTGGAAGCCTTTAGTCCTTTCCAACCACAAAATCAATGTTATGTTTAGTGTAGGAGAGTAGAAAGGGCAGGAGCACACCAGAGGTCTGTGCTTAGGGTCCTACAGCCCCCCCCTACTCTTGCACCCAATGAGGTTCCTATAGTATCCCAATGGTGCCTGCACCCTAGGCATGTGCCTCTGCTGCCTACCCCTAGTTACAGCCCTGAAGCTGTTGTAAGTATTGGTGGGGCTGGAACTAGGGTTCTTAAGAGAGGCATGGACCTTGGGTTCTGTTGGGGGTGGCAGAGTTAGAGGGGAGAAAACAGCTGGAGGAGCAGATGCCCCAGAGGTTTGCAAGTAGTCCAACTGGGGGTGTTTGCATTAGAGCGAATGAGTAGGGTTGCCACCAGGCTAGTATTTCACCTGCCTAGCCGGTAACATACCAGCCAAGTCCACTGTAATGTCATAAGCCTGCCCAATTACAGCACAATCTGCCCTTTTGGGCTCACTCAGCCGGTATAGATGGTAGGAGAAAGTGGCAACCCTGTAAGTGAGACACAGGAGGCACTTAGTTCCACTGCCACCACTGCCCTACTGCTGCCATATTGGCCTACTGACATCCATCTTCCTCCTTTCAGCTGCTATTCTTGCAGGTCCTTATCAGGCCCGGACTGGCAATCTGTAGATTGTGGCAAATGCCAGAGGAGCTGCTGTAAGAAGATGCCATAGTCACTATTTAATGGTCTTGTTTAGACCCCCTATCCAGGCCAAGTGCCTATATATTTACATCCCAGGCACTGCTTCTCTCTAAGCCAACTCTGTGCGGGTCTGTGGCAGGGACTACATTGGCAGTGAAAGACAGAGACCCCACGTGCCTAGGCCCCATTTTATCTCGGCCCATCTCTGGGCAGTGCAGCTTTTATGCAACTACAACTCCCTGCATACAACAGTCTGCCAGTCTTGCTCTATGGCTTCATGGGCACAAACATGGCTGCCCTTCCCCATGTTGCACAGAGCAGCTAGAAGCACTTAGGTGCAGCTGTGTATGCAGGGTGGGGAGGGTTCCCGGCAGCAGTCTCTGTGCATCATAACAACACAGTTGCTTGGCGATGACAGGCGGGCTGTTTGGGTGGAGGCGCTTGGCTGTATTGGTTGTGAAAATAAGGCTTAATTGCAGCAAATCTCTGTACAGCCGGGCAGCCATCCAGCAGATAATGTGCCAGCAGCACCTACAGGGCCCCATGCCGGCCCCTTCATTGGCTCAGGGGAGCATTCCCACAATATGGAATCTCATTCCCCATAGAGAGGGAGCCTTTGCAGCTCTGAGAGAAACTGTTGCCTATCCAACAGCCCCATAGCAACCAGTTACCGCTTGTTCAGGTCAGGTAGAATAATACGTACAAGCATCAAGGATTTATGGGGCCTGTTTACTAATATTGGAGATTAGAGAAATATCAACGATGATGTTAACCATAGCAACCAATTAGTTGTTTGCGTTTGTTTTCTAACTTGTAGGTGACAGTTCAACTCTAATCGCTGATTGGTTGCTATAGGGAAACATCCCCAGTGATATTTGCCCCAAATGTTAGCAAAGACATTTATGTCTAGGAATGATAGGTAAGTAAGAGCGGCCTAAGTAGACATTTGTATGAGGTGTTCCTCATAGTGGGGGTTTAGCCTTCGCTGACACCATGTGACACAAACAGATAGAATGATGGGTAAGTGGGAGGAGCCTGTAACATGCAGTTCATGAGGCATTTCTCATAGTGAGTGTTTTGACTTCACTGATACCCATCATTCTATTTGTATGTATTATATGGTATCAGTGAAGTCAAAACCCCAACTATGAGGACCGCCTCATGAACTACATGTTACAGGCTCCTCCCACTTACCCATCATTCTATTTGTATGTATTATGTGGTATCAGTGAAGTCAAAACCCCAACTATGAGAAACGCCTCATGAACTACATGTTACAGGCTCCTCCCACTTACCCACCATTCTATTTGTTTGTGTCACATGGTGTCAGTGAAGTCTAAACCCCCACTATGAGGACCACCTCATGAACTACATGTTACAGGCTCCTCCCACTTACCCACCATTCTATTTGTTTGTGTCACATGGTATCAGTGAAGTCTAAACCCCAACTATGAGGACCACCTCATGAACTACATGTTACAGGCTCCTCCCACTTACCCACCATTCTATTTGTTTGTGTCACATGGTGTCAGTGAAGTCTAAACCCCAACTATGAGGAACACCTCATGAACTACATGTTACAGGCTCCTCCCACTTACCCATCATTCTATTTGTATGTATTATGTGGTAAGTGGGAGGAGCCTGTAACATGTAGTTCATGAGGTGGTCTTCATAGTGGGGGTTTAGCCTTCACTGACACCATGTGACACAAACAAAGAATGATGGGTAAGTGGAAAGTAAGAAGTTTATATGAGACGTTCCCCCTTTCTGTCTCCAGGTATGACATTGGGAGGGACTCCTGTAAGGGCTAGGGTGGCCATCTTTTTGTAATTACATACCAGCCTTTGGGTGGGTGAATAGGAAGTGATGTCACACAGGGTGGGGCTTATGCGGGGTGATCCGTATAAGTGGGGAGTCCAGCACCCCAGTAGGGAGCCGGGTTAGTTTTGGGGACAATGGAGTCCGAGCACAACACATTTTTTTGTTAAACGGGCTTCCCGCTCTCACACGTTTGAAGGAAATTTCTAGGCCCCCAGTGGCATTTACTAAGGAGATGCTGCACTGCACAAAGTCCAGTAAACACTGTCAGGGGGTGCTGGGAGTTGCAGCTTAGTTAGGGCATAACTCCCTTTAGCCAGCAGAGAATGGGTGAGAGTAACAGTAAGCAGTGTCTCCCCACACCCACGAGAGACCGATAGCGCAGCCCCTCCCTCTCTGGAAGGAGTTGCACCCATCGGCACTGAAGCACAGCACTACTGCAATGCAGCACCTCCACTGCTCCGCTCCATGCTGCGAGGTGGCACAGCCCACAAGCACACAATACCGCTCAGGAGAGGAATTAGTCAGGGGATTTAACCCTGCAGATGCCAGGACAGAGGGCACTAGAAATAGCTTTGTCATCATAAGGGGCTGGGATTGGGGTCAGGATAAGGCAATTTCCCATATCAGCCTCTTGTTGCTTAACATTCACCCATGTTAAATTCCATTTGCTCCAGGCAAGGGGCTAAAAAAATTCAGCTTTTTCCAGCCCAATGAACAACAACAAAAAAAAACTAGGATATATACCCCATGCATATAGAATGGCTTACTGTGTGCCTAGAACATTCCTTCTCTGTATATTTGTATTTATACATATGGGAGGGAGGTGCCATAGTGTTTCCCTTAGACAGTACAGTATGGGGGTACAGCTTATTGTGTGCCCAGAACATTCCTTCTCTGTATATTTGTATTTATACATATGGGAGGGAGGTGCCATAGTGTTTCCCTTAGACAGTACAGTATGGGGGTACAGCTTATTGTGTGCCCAGAACATTCCTTCTCTGTATATTTGTATTTATACATATGGGAGGGAGGTGCCATAGTGTTTCCCTTAGACAGTACAGTATGGGGGTACAGCTTATTGTGTGCCCAGAACATTCCTTCTCTGTATATTTGTATTTATACATATGGGAGGGAGGTGCCATAGTGTTTCCCTTAGACAGTACAGTATGGGGGTACAGCTTATTGTGTGCCCAGAACATTCCTTCTCTGTATATTTGTATTTATACATATGGGAGGGAGGTGCCATAGTGTTTCCCTTAGACAGTACAGTATGGGGGGTACAGCTTAGTGTGCCCAGAACATTCCTTCTCTGTATATTTGTATTTATACATATGGGAGGGAGGTGCCATACTGTTTCCCTTAGACAGTACAGTATGAGGGTACAGCTTATTGTGTGCCCAGAACATTCCTTCTCTGTATATTTGTATTTATACATATGGGAGGGAGGTGCCATAGTGTTTCCCTTAGACAGTACAGTATGAGGGTACAGCTTATTGTGTGCCCAGAACATTCCTTCTCTGTATATTTGTATTTATACATATGGGAGGGAGGTGCCATAGTGTTTCCCTTAGACAGTACAGTATGGGGTACAGCTTATTGTGTGCCCAGAACATTCCTTCTCTGTATATTTGTATTTATACATATGGGAGGGAGGTGCCATAGTGTTTCCCTTAGACAGTACAGTATGGGGGTACAGCTTATTGTGTGCCCAGAACATTCCTTCTCTGTATATTTGTATTTATACATATGGGAGGGAGGTGCCATAGTGTTCCCCTTAGACAGTACAGTATGGGGGTACAGCTTATTGTGTGCCCAGAACATTCCTTCTCTGTATATTTGTATTTATACATATGGGAGGGAGGTGCCATAGTGTTCCCCTTAGACAGTACAGTATGGGGGTACAGCTTATTGTGTGCCCAGAGCATTCCTTCTCTGTATATTTGTATTTATACATATGGGAGGGAGGTGCCATAGTGTTTCCCTTAGACAGTACAGTATGGGGGTACAGCTTATTGTGTGCCCAGAGCATTCCTTCTCTGTATATTTGTATTTATACATATGGGAGGGAGGTGCCATAGTGTTTCCCTTAGACAGTACAGTATGAGGGTACAGCTTATTGTGTGCCCAGAACATTCCTTCTCTGTATATTTGCACTCACTACAACAGCTCCCGCTTACATGGACGAAGGGTAACAAAAATATTCTGTCCATGTTAACACCTATGACATTATATTAAATATTTAGGGACAATATAAAGGGAAAGTAAACACTTGCTTTTCACAAAATGACCATATTGTTTTTTTTGTAAAGCAAATACAATTTTTTATTCACAAAAAAAAGTGTAGATTTGCAACTTAAAAAGTAACTGTATCCTGCTCAGTGCCTCTAGGTGCCAGCCTTCTACAGTAAAGAACAGTCTCATGAGTCGCTGCAGACTGGGCCACACGAAGAGTCATAGTCACCATCTTGCTCTACTACTGTCACCATCATGCCCTACTACTCGCGCTACGTCACACTCTTCCTCCCCAACGTAACTCTCTGCCTATGAAGGCATTAAACATACGGCAGCCACGGGGGATAGTTTTAGGGTACAGTCCAGGGTTGGCTGTTCTCCTGTGGGAAATTACATGACTTAGTGGGCCATACCGCCAACACTCCCATGAGCCTCGGCGAGTCAGCCAATAGCATGTTTGTCCCATGCGTGGTGTCTTTAATTCTATTAAGGATATAAATGATTTGCCTGTCCATCCCCTCCCCCAAAAGGTGTTAATATAAGCCAATAAATACAAAATGGAAGTGAACCCATAGCCTTCTCGTCTCTGTACATTTTTGGGGGCAAAAATTCCAGAAAATAAAAACTGTTAAAAAACAAAATAAACACACATTTCCCCTCAAAGTCTTCCCCATGAAAAGCAAACACAAAGTGATCGATAAATCAAAAGAGCTTGGGTAGTTTAGCGAAGCAAGCCACGGGGGCCCCAGCATCAGCAGATAAGGGCCACTTATAAGCTGGACATACAGACTCGGCCCATAGGAAATGAAAGTCTCAAGTCTACTATCGGCCCGGGGTGCCGCATTGTTTTCGAGGGCAGCCGTGTAGCTTTGGGGTGCCAGGCTGCTACTGGAAACAGAGCAAGGTAGGACTGTAGGAAATACTGCAAACCATAGAAATCTGTCCTTTCTCCACTTGCGTCTGTCTGTTTGTCCAGCAGCAACAATAACCATGTCAAGAATGGATGAGTCCGGGGGTGGCCAGCGGCATATTCTTTATCAGTCATTTCCTCTACAATATTGGTTTTGCTACATTTCTTTACATATATATATATATGTGTATGTGTGTGTTTGTGTGTGTATATATAGTCTCTTTCCCTACAAAACCTAAAGCAATAGTTACAAAGAAATGTGATGTCCAGGAGGTGGAACCCTAATAAAAGGAGGTATCCCCCACTGCCACTACCAGCCACACGGAATGTAGTAACCCCCTCGCTACAGGAACATATGCAGCTCATTAGCTCCTACATAATAGGGAATTTCAGGCACATTTATGAAATCCATAGCTACTCACTCCACGTATGCACCACGGGCCACTAAAAGTCCAGGAGTATATTCAGGGCTACCATGTCCTAAGGCGAATGGCAGAAAAGGGAAAACAAAAATGGAGGTGCATTCGCTTTGGGGGGGGGGGGGGGGAACTGCTGGATAAAGCTGTGAGAATATTTTGTAATAGGAAAAGAAAGGGGAAAGTGTACCAGTCCGACCCGCATTTTGTGTGTTTTTGCATTAGGTAGAAAATAAATTAAAAGCCATTTGGGTTGGTCCGTCCTCACGCTGTGCTCTCCCAGTCTGACCGAGGCTCCGAAGAGCCGTTGACCACCTTTTTCACTTTCTTGACGCCTTCCGTCGCGCCTGTGGTGGTCACTCTGTGGGTTTCAAAATGAGAGAATTAGAAAACAAAAATGGACGATTTAAATTAAGTATGTTATAGAATGTCCTATTCCTAACCACTTTGCAATTGGTCTTCATTATTTTTTCCAATAGTTTTTGAATTATTTGTCTTCATCTGCCTATTTCCAACTTTTAAATTGCACTATAACAGTGCTGTCCAACTGGTGGCCCGCGGGCCGCATGCGGCCCTCGACCCCCCCTCTTTGTGGCCCCCACCTGTCTGGCTGCTTTGATGTTTACCCTACTAAACTTTAAATGGTATCAGTACTGAGATTAACTGCCCCCCCCCCCCCCGCCCGCATGGTTCTCACCTCAGATTCAGGCTGTAATCCCCCTGTATTGTTTAAATATGTAATCCCCTGTGTTTTTCACACCTTTTAATCTATGCATTGTTCCCCCCTGCAGTGTTCCCACCTCAGGCTTGGGCTGTAATCACCCACATTGTTCGTCTGTTCACACCTCAGACATTGTATGTACTGCCTGTACACACAGGCAGCATATGGCAGACACAGGCATCATAGGGCAGGCAGAGTATGGCACACACAGGTAGCGTAGTCCAGGCAGAGTGCTGCCTGTGTGTGCCATACTCTGCTTGCCCTATGCTGCCTGTGGGATGTGAACCTGGCAGGGGTTTGTTCTGGGAGTTTGTTAGCAGTTGGAAATAGCCATTAAATGGTCCCTAAGGTGTGTAATTATATGCTGGGGGTTGCTGTGCTATCCACAGGGGAGGAGAAGTCATATGGATTTTAGGGTATGTCTTAATATGACATAATATAATTATTTCACATATGAATGATGGTTGATATCCCTGCAGTGAGGACCAAGCATTTGGGTTTTTTCTGCACTAACACCATTGTGATAAAATGGGTGTGGTTTGAAGTGGGTGTGGTTTAAAAGGGGGGAGTGGTCAAAACTGGCTTCCATTAGCGGCCCTCCACCATGTATGCGCGAGAAATTCCGGCCCTCGGCACCACAGAAGTTGGACAGCACTGCACTATAATGTTACAATTTTTAGTTATTATTACTTTTTATTACTTATGTTTCTATTCGGTCCCTCTCCTATTCATATTCCTGTCTCTCGTTCACACCACTGCCTGGTTGCTAGGGTAAAAAAGACCTTAGCAACCAGATAGCTGCTGAAATACCAAAATGAAGAGCTGCTGAACAGAAAGCTAAACTGAAAAACTTAAAAATATCAATCATTGATCAGAATATCAATGTCTTCATCATACTAAAATCATTGTGCTTATACATATGGCATGGTCACGCTTTATAACCTTAGGTTTATATGGAACATAAAGCAAATTTGGTGACAGAGTCGCTGACATATAGCCACTCCAGACCAAGCCTGCATATGGGGCCTACTGATGGCTGGCAGCACTGTGGCCAAAAGTCATCCAGATCTTTTTCAGGCAGGTTAGAAATTCCTATGGGGAGAGTACCACATTCCCAAGGCCCTCTCCTATCATCCAACCAGTGTCCTAAAGGACAAATTATCCGATCATCCCAATTTGGTGGATGGTAGAGATCTGCTCCACTGCTCTATTAAGCTCTGTAGCACGTGAAACGTTGCTGCTGCTGAATTATATGTATATTGCAGACATTCCGCACTGCTTGTTGGGAAGTTAATCCTTCACGTCCAACCCTGCTGTAATCGCCTATACACATACTCGGGTCAATTTAGTCAGAAGCCAATTAACCTACCGCTACAGTCTCAGAATGTGGGAGGAGTCTGGGATATAATGTCATCAAATCATCTTTTTTTATAGTCACAATGACTTGTACATATATTAATCAGGCAGTGTGGCCTAGGATAACACTGGACAATGTACACTGCCCATAGTTTAAGGCTTTGCAAGGGCTCCTATGTCAATGCTGCATTAAGGTCCCCATACACAGGCCAATTTTAGCTGCCAATATCAGTCCTTTAGACCAATTCGGCAGCTTATTGGCCCGTGTATGGGCAAGAACGACGGGTCTGCCCAACATACATCTGGCCTGAAATTGTCCAGATCTGTATCGGGCAGGTTTGGTTTTTCTGTTCAGTGACCACATCTGCTCTTGATGCAGTCCCCAAACCAACAGCGCCTACACCCGCCATTTTAATAAGATTGTTTGGCCCTAGAGCCAAACGACCAAATTAGCCCAATACCGCCCACCAGTAGGTGGGCATATCTGGAGAAGATCTGCTTGCTTGGTGAGGTTGCAAAGCAAGTGGATCTTACAGAATATGGCCAGCTTTTGGGGCCAATGTATGATTGGCTTATTTGATGACATGGCCTATTGAGCAGGTTTTCTCTGTGCTTTAGAGAGGTCCCAGAATGTTCTAGAAGAGAGAGGGGACGGCATAAACTACTGGGACCCTGATAGACAGGGCAACACTCCCTGTTGGCTTTTTATAAGAGGTTTATAACACTACAAGAGACCTATGGAGTGACTATATGCTACATATGACTGGGGTAATGCATTTTCTTGGCACCACCCACTTCCTGCTCCTGACGAGGGAGTGAGAAGAGCCAACAGACAAGTTGAGCCCCTGTAACATCTCAGGACAGCAGGGGATGGAAAGAAAAATTAAAAAAAAAAAAAAAATCATATGAAAAAAATGATAGTTTCCACCGAGGTGCCTAAATATTTAAACATAGATGTGCGGATGTTACTAGATAATATCCCATCTTGGTAAAATGTTTAACTTTCCTTCTCCCTTTTTAAATCCACAGAGTAAAAAAAATATTGTTCTGGTAGGAGAAAGCACAAAAGCGGGCGGGTGGGAGGGGAGTGTGGGAAGGGGGGGGGACACACAGATCATTATTGAAGGCTGAGAGGAGAATTGGCTGCGGTCAGTATACACATGCAAGCAAGCACGACTGTGCTCGGGGCCCATCTCCAGAGAACAGATTGCACAAAAACACCAAAGGATAGCGGGGTGTTGGTAGTGGGGTGGGGGGTAATCAGGCTATACAGGGACATCTGGTTGGACAGGAAACAGAAATCCCAATTAGGGCTATGGCACATAGGGCATTTTCATTGCCATGGCCCTCTGCCATAGCTCTTATACTGACTTGTTGTCAGGGTTGGTTAACCCTACCCTTTAATATATATTAGTGTCTCTCTCTCATATATATTATATATACAGTGGTGTGAAAAACTATTTGCCCCCTTCCTGATTTCTTATTCTTTTGCATATTTGTCACACTTAAATGTTTCTGCTCATCAAAAACCGTTAACTATTAGTCAAAGATAACATAATTGAACACAAAATGCAGTTTTTAAATGAAGGTTTACGTTATTAAGGGAGAAAAAAAACTCCAAATCTACATGGCCCTGTGTGAAAAAGTGATTGCCCCCCTTGTTAAAAAATAACTTAACTGTGGTTTATCAATTCAATGTTCAATTTCTGTAGTCACCCCCAGGCCCGATTACTGCCACACCTGTTTCAATCAAGAAATCACTTAAATAGGAGCTACCTGACACAGAGAAGTAGCCCAAAAGCACCTCAAAAGCTAGACATCATGCCAAGATCCAAAGAAATTCAGGAACAAATGAGAACAAAAGTAATTGAGATCTATCAGTCTGGTAAAGGTTATAAAGCCATTTCTAAAGCTTTGGGACTCCAGCGAACCACAGTGAGAGCCATTATCCACAAATGGCAAAAACATGGAACAGTGGTGAACCTTCCCAGGAGTGGCCGGCCGACCAAAATTACCCCAAGAGCGCAGAGACAACTCATCCGAGAGGCCACAAAAGACCCCAGGACAACATCTAAAGAACTGCAGGCCTCACTTGCCTCAATTAAGGTCAGTGTTCACGACTCCACCATAAGAAAGAGACTGGGCAAAAACGGCCTGCATGGCAGATTTCCAAGGCGCAAACCACTTTTAAGCAAAAGAACATTATGGCTCGTCTCAATTTTGCTAAAAAACATCTCAACGATTGCCAAGACTTTTGGGAAAATATCTTGTGGACCGACGAGACAAAAGTTGAACTTTTTGGAAGGTGCGTGTCCCGTTACATCTGGCGTAAAAGTAACACAGCATTTCAGAAAAAGAACATCATACCAACAGTAAAATATGGTGGTGGTAGTGTGATGGTCTGGGGTTGTTTTGCTGCTTCAGGACCTGGAAGGCTTGCTGTGATAGATGGAACCATGAATTCTACTGTCTACCAAAAAATCCTGAAGGAGAATGTCCGGCCATCTGTTCGTCAACTCAAGCTGAAGCGATCTTGGGTGCTGCAGCAGGACAATGACCCAAAACACACCAGCAAATCCACCTCTGAATGGCTGAAGAAAAACAAAATGAAGACTTTGGAGTGGCCTAGTCAAAGTCCTGACCTGAATCCTATTGAGATGTTGTGGCATGACCTTAAAAAGGCGGTTCATGCTAGAAAACCCTCAAATAAAGCTGAATTACAACAATTCTGCAAAGATGAGTGGGCCAAAATTCCTCCAGAGCGCTGTAAAAGACTCATTGCAAGTTATCGCAAACGCTTGATTGCAGTTATTGCTGCTAAGGGTGGCCCAACCAGTTATTAGGTTCAGGGGGCAATTACTTTTTCACACAGGGCCATGTAGGTTTGGATTTTTTTTCTCCCTAAATAATAAAAACCCTCATTTAAAAACTGAATTTTGTGTTTACTCGTGTTATCTTTGACTAATAGTTAAATGTGTTTGATGATCAGAAACATTTTGTGTGACAAACATGCAAAAGAATAAGAAATCAGGAAGGGGGCAAATAGTTTTTCACACCACTGTATATACATATATATATATATATATATACATATATACATATACATATATACACATATACATATATACACATATATACATATATACACAAGAACAAATGGAGCACACCCTAAAGAAATTCAAACGCCCAGGGTGCTGGCAAAAAAAATGTTATACAGACAGTGAGCCGCACACTCAGGGACTTTGCAAGAAAATCACAATTTTAATGGGAAAAAAAACAAGTCCTGTTTTTTTCCCATTAAAATTGTGATTTTCTTGCAAAGTCCCTGAGTGTGCGGCTCACTGTCTCTGTATATATATGTGTATATCTTTTGATTGGCATTTATGCGTCCCTTGCAATCCTACAGCGTATGTGGCCTCCATATACATAGCAAGGGGATCCTCCCTCCCTATAGCCGTATAACAATACAAGAGAGTGTTGATTAGAGGGTAATTGTGGGAAGGACACTCTAGTGGTCCAGTTTAGCCCTGCTCACATTTTTATTTCTTTTTCATTTGACTTGAGAATGGTTTATTGCCTGGGCCTTTTAAACAACCCAGTCTTTTTCTTAGAACCATAAATAAATGGACTTTGCAGCTGTTATTTATTGCGACCCCTAGAAGCGTAAATGCCATCAGGAATTCGATTTGCCTCTTTAACCTACAACAATGAATCCAGCTGATTTTATTTCATTGTCGGTCAATCTCGATTAATGGGAAGCTGACAGATATGATTATTAACTTTATAGCGCACCGCCTGTCCCTTATGCAGATGGCATCCCACAATGCACTGGGAGATTTGGCTTCCCATGGTGCATCAGGACAGACACGTAGATTTTACGTAGATGGCTATTCACTCTCATTTTTTCTACTCACACTGCTTCCATTTCTAGGTCATCCTCATCATCATCCTGAGGAAGCTGCAGATATGGGTTATCAGACGCCGGGCGGAACATATAGCCGGTCAGTACGAAGAATATAAATGTGGCCAACTCGTCCAAGAGCTGCAGGAAATAATCCAACAGTTATACCCCTGTTTAACATTAATAATAATTGGTCACGTGACCAGACAGTAGCCACAGGCTATTCACACGTATATGCGAGAGATACTTACCTGGTACATCCACTTCCACCTGAATGGGATGACAACCCTGATGAACATGGCAATGATTCTGGTGAAGTAAATGAAGCAAACAATCTGGAGGGGAGAGAAAAGAAATGGGGAGTCATTTATGGTACCAGAAATAAACATTTCACATTCATAAAGAAATTTCTTCCTGGTTAGAACTTGGCATTATATCATAGCGAGAATCCTTAATTTTATGAGGCATTGTTGCCAAGGGAGCAGCAGGCCAATATTGGGAACCTGGCTGCAGGCCAATAAGAGGTTTGCTTTGAAACAGGTGACCAGTAAGTGCTTCTTGGTGATTGGTTGCCATGGGTTACTGCACCTAGGCAAAGTTAGTGTCTTTTTACCAGGGTCAGACTGTGCAGGCAGGCAGGGTCGGACTGAGCCATGCAGGGCCCATCAAGGCTACAGCCTCAGGGGCCCCTGCACCCCCCAATCAGCGTGTTGGGGGAGGGAGACCGTGCCCACTGGGTTTTTTTCCAGGGCCTTGGTGGCCCAGTCAGACCCTGCAAGCAGGTCACTGGGGGAAAAAAAACTAGTGGGCTGTGGCTTCTGCCGACCCAGGCAGGCCCGCACCCCCCACTGGTAACTTTGGGTGCCAGCGCATCTCCCCCCCCATTGCGGCCACAAAGATGAAGAACGGTACTCGTTGGAGGCAAGGGGTTTGAGTAGGAGTTCGCAACTGGGGTGGGGGGCCCCCAGGCACCACAGTCCGGCCCTGTTTATTACATAAGCATTAGCATAAGTGCAACTAAGTACTAAGGAGCAGAAAAACATGGTTGTGCTTACAGCAAGGTATTATCTATGGCATTGTAGACAAGTTGTTATGGCAGCCAGTGGGGTTCAAACCAAGCTGCTTTGCCAACCAATAATTGTTCCATATAAAGCACAGTGTGCCCCCCGCCTGCAGCCTGTCAGAGGGCCACTTGCCATCTCAAGTGTATCACATGGCAGCCAGAGGATATTGGATTAATCTCGCTGAGACAAATTTATGGCAGCGCTTAATAGATTGCTGTTTAGCCACTGCTTATTAGGTCTGATTTTAAGCACCCCCTGTCCTCACTGTAATAGATTAGTGCAGGGCAATTACTGCGCCGGCCAATGGTCCATCAGTCTAACCACTAATTAGCTGGGGAGGGTGGGACTGAATGCATGAGTGCTACCCTTGCACAGCGGGACAGAACCGGGCCAAGGCTGACCGGCTGATTAATGATAACGTTCTTCTGTGCACAAGGGCAAACAGATTCTACACTGAGTTAACGTTCCAGCTAAGGGCCCAATAGCTGGACACAGCCCCCAAAATGATTTTACCGTCTGCCCAGCCTGGAAAGAATGAAGAAAGTACTTCCCAGACAACTGGTGCCAATATAAAGAACAGGGTGACATTTGGGGGGCATGATCATCCATTTTTCAAAAATGAATGGAATGAATGTTACGACCCTATGGGGCCTGGAACAATTGCTGAACTGCAAGGGGAAAAAAAACAAAAACTCTCCAAAGATGGCTGGACAGTCTTTGCAGACAGCAATATGGGAGCCTCCTGTACCTCTCAGGACACACACAACCTCATCTATGAAATGACTGGGGCATGGCACTTACTGGAAGATACTCGCAAGTCCTTGGCATCGTTCACTTTAATCAATTTTAAAGTAAACCAATTGGCTCCGATATGAATATGGAAATATAAGGGCACTCGTGTGTACAAACGGAGGAGAGGTTTCCTGGGAACTTACCATGACGTAGTAATGTCTGAAGAGCTTGAGCTTCGCCAGGTTGATTGCGGCTGCGGAAAGCAAACCAAATAAAGGCATCACAAACATAAAGAACACTTTTATTTTTGGGTTTACATCCCCTTAAAAGTACCTAATGAGGCCAGGAGCCAGGGAAGGACAAGGCTAATCGCACATGTTGCTTTCTGGCTGCTGCCATTATGGAGCGGGAAGAGAAGCATCTGAGAACCAGCCACTCTCCTGACTGCAGCAATTTCACCCCAAACATTCTCAAGTGTATTAGGTTCAGACCACTTGGTCTGAAAAGGGCAGTAATAGAGCTGACAGGCGGGAGGAGGCAGAATTAAACATGGGAGCTTCTCCATTGGAAATTAGAGGAACAGTATCAGAGGAGAGTTTAAAGAGCTAGGGATGGATTGGCAGTAGATGGTGAGAGACTAGAAATAGAGGAGCCGAGGGGAGAGGTAAGAGACCCAGGAGCCAAGAAGAGATTAAAAAGGCAGGAATGGGGGTACAGATTGGGAGAGAGAGACAGGAACCAGGGAAAAATGAGAAAGATAGAAGCCAAAGAGACAGAAGCCAAAGATATATTAGAGAACCAGGTGCTGGGGAGATATTAGAGAGACAGAAGCCAGAGGGTATTATGAAGGCCAAGAAGAAGGATTAGATTAGAAAGCCAGAGAGAGATTAGAGAGACAGCAGTGGAAAGTACCAGGGATATATCAGAAAGGAAGCAGCCCAGGAGAGATTGGAGAGCTAGGAAACAGGGAAAGATGACAAAGAAAGAAACCAAGAAGACAGATTAGAGCCAAGAGTTGGAAAGGGGTAAGAAAACCAGGGAGAAAATTTAGAGAGCCAGAAGGAGATTAAAAAGCTAAGAGCCAGAAAGTAAGAGATTAGATAGCCAGGAGGCAGAGAGTGAGAAATTATAGAGCTAGGAGCCAGAGGAGAATGTGAAAAACCAGGAAAGAGGGAGAGTGATGAGAGAGCCAAGAGACAGAGAGTTGAGAGATGAGAGAGCCAGGAGGCAGAGACGAGAGAGCCAGGAGGCAGAGATAGAGAGCCAGGAGGCAGAGAGTTGAGAGATGAGAGAGCCAGGAGGCAGAGACGAGAGAGCCAGGAGGCAGAGATAGAGAGCCAGGAGGCAGAGAGTTGAGAGATGAGAGAGCCAGGAGGCAGAGATTAGAGAGCCAGGAGGCAGAGAGTGAGAGATTAGAGAGCCAGGAGGCAGAGACGAGAGAGCCAGGAGGCAAAGACGAGAGAGCCAGGAGGCAGAGACGAGAGAGCCAGGAGGCAGAGACGAGAGAGCCAGGAGGCAGAGACGAGAGAGCCAGGAGGCAGAGACGAGAGAGCCAGGAGGCAGAGACGAGAGAGCCAGGAGGCAGAGACGAGAGAGCCAGGAGGCAGAGACGAGAGAGCCAGGAGGCAGAGACGAGAGAGCCAGGAGGCAGAGACGAGAGAGCCAGGAGGCAGAGACGAGAGAGCCAGGAGGCAGAGACGAGAGAGCCAGGAGGCAGAAAGTTGAGAGATGAGAGAGCCAGGAGGCAGAGAGTGAGAGATGAGAGAGCCAGGAGGCAGAGATTAGAGAGCCAGGAGGCAGAGAGTGAGAGATTAGAGAGCCAGGAGGCAGAGATTAGAGAGCCAGGAGGCAGAGAGTGAGAGATTAGAGAGCCAGGAGGCAGAGATTAGAGAGCCAGGAGGCAGAGATTAGAGAGCCAGGAGGCAGAGAGTGAGAGATTAGAGAGCCAGGAGGCAGAGAGTGAGAGATGAGAGAGCCAGGAGGCAGAGATGAGAGAGCCAGGAGGCAGAGATTAGAGAGCCAGGAGGCAGAGATTAGAGAGCCAGGAGGCAGAGATTAGAGAGCCAGGAGGCAGAGAGTGAGAGATGAGAGAGCCAGGAGGCAGAGATTAGAGAGCCAGGAGGCAGAGATTAGAGAGCCAGGAGGCAGAGAGTGAGAGATTAGAGAGCCAGGAGGCAGAGATTAGAGAGCCAGGAGGCAGAGATTAGAGAGCCAGGAGGCAGAGATTAGAGAGCCAGGAGGCAGAGAGTGAGAGATGAGAGAGCCAGGAGGCAGAGAGTGAGAGATGAGAGAGCCAGGAGGCAGAGATTAGAGAGCCAGGAGGCAGAGATTAGAGAGCCAGGAGGCAGAGATTAGAGAGCCAGGAGGCAGAGATTAGAGAGCCAGGAGGCAGAGAGTGAGAGATTAGAGAGCCAGGAGGCAGAGAGTGAGAGATTAGAGAGCCAGGAGGCAGAGATTAGAGAGCCAGGAGGCAGAGAGTGAGAGATTAGAGAGCCAGGAGGCAGAGAGTGAGAGATTAGAGAGCCAGGAGGCAGAGATTAGAGAGCCAGGAGGCAGAGATTAGAGAGCCAGGAGGCAGAGATTAGAGAGCCAGGAGGCAGAGAGTAGAGAGCCAGGAGGCAGAGATTAGAGAGCCGGGAGGCAGAGATTAGAGAGCCGGGAGGCAGAGAGTAGAGAGCCAGGAGGCAGAGATTAGAGAGCCAGGAGGCAGAGAGTGAGAGATTAGAGAGCCAGGAGGCAGAGATTAGAGAGCCAGGAGGCAGAGATTAGAGAGCCAGGAGGCAGAGATTAGAGAGCCAGGAGGCAGAGATTAGAGAGCCAGGAGGCAGAGAGTAGAGAGCCAGGAGGCAGAGATTAGAGAGCCGGGAGGCAGAGATTAGAGAGCCGGGAGGCAGAGATTAGAGAGCCGGGAGGCAGAGATTAGAGAGCCGGGAGGCAGAGATTAGAGAGCCGGGAGGCAGAGATTAGAGAGCCGGGAGGCAGAGATTAGAGAGCCAGGAGGCAGAGAGTGAGAGATTAGAGAGCCAGGAGGCAGAGATTAGAGAGCCAGGAGGCAGAGATTAGAGAGCCAGGAGGCAGAGAGTGAGAGATTAGAGAGCCAGGAGGCAGAGATTAGAGAGCCAGGAGGCAGAGATTAGAGAGCCAGGAGGCAGAGATTAGAGAGCCAGGAGGCAGAGAGTAGAGAGCCAGGAGGCAGAGATTAGAGAGCCGGGAGGCAGAGATTAGAGAGCCGGGAGGCAGAGATTAGAGAGCCGGGAGGCAGAGATTAGAGAGCCGGGAGGCAGAGATTAGAGAGCCGGGAGGCAGAGATTAGAGAGCCGGGAGGCAGAGATTAGAGAGCCGGGAGGCAGAGATTAGAGAGCCGGGAGGCAGAGATTAGAGAGCCGGGAGGCAGAGATTAGAGAGCCGGGAGGCAGAGATTAGAGAGCCGGGAGGCAGAGATTAGAGAGCCCGGAGGCAGAGGGGAATGAGGCAGCCAAAAGTGAGGGATGAGATTCGAAAACCAGGAGCCAGGGAAGGATTAGAGGAGCAGGGCTAAATGAGATATTACACAAACCAGAAGTCAGTGAGAGAGTTTAGATTGGGAGAGCCTTGGGTGGAAGAAGAATGGAAACAAACTATTTTTCACTGGGCTGAAAAAGTTAACTTGATGGGTGCATATTATTGTAAGGCTGCTCAGTGTATACACAGTGGCTCCTGCGCTACTTCCTGCTCCCCAGGACTCCCCCTGTTAGAGCCGCCAGAGCCGGCAATGACGAGCCAGACATGGGTAAGTCTGAGACACATAGGGAGTGATTCTTTAAAGGCGAGAAGTAGGCAAATGGCTACACTCAGCTTACACTCCGTCCCTTTGTGCAGGGGTCACAAACACACTCAGGCACGGTATATTAGCCTCTGTATTGCCCGAATATCTCTAAATTCCTAAAGAGATAAAAGCAGCTGTGCTGTGATCCCCTCTGTGTTTATATTAGCCCCAGCGCTCACATCTATTTCCTGCACTCTAGGACAGTGCCCTGCACACTGTATGCACATTCCTTCTCTGTATATTTGTATTTATACATATGGGAGGGAGGTGCCATAGTGTTTCCCTTAGACAGTACAGTATGGGGGTACAGCTTATTGTGTGCCCAGAACATTCCTTCTCTGTATATTTGTATTTATACATATGGGAGCGAGGTGCCATAGTGTTTCCCTTAGACAGTACAGTATGGGGGTACAGCTTATTGTGTGCCCAGAACATTCCTTCTCTGTATATTTGTATTTATACATATGGGAGGGAGGTGCCATAGTGTTTCCCTTAGACAGTACAGTATGAGGGTACAGCTTATTGTGTGCCCAGAACATTCCTTCTCTGTATATTTGTATTTATACATATGGGAGGGAGGTGCCATAGTGTTTCCCTTAGACAGTACAGTATGGGGGTACAGCTTATTGTGTGCCCAGAACATTCCTTCTCTGTATATTTGTATTTATACATATGGGAGGGAGGTGCCATAGTGTTTCCCTTAGACAGTACAGTATGGGGGTACAGCTTATTGTGTGCCCAGAACATTCCTTCTCTGTATATTTGTATTTATACATATGGGAGGGAGGTGCCATAGTGTTTCCCTTAGACAGTACAGTATGGGGGTACAGCTTATTGTGTGCCCAGAACATTCCTTCTCTGTATATTTGTATTTATACATATGGGAGGGAGGTGCCATAGTGTTTCCCTTAGACAGTACAGTATGGGGGTACAGCTTATTATTATTTGGCCTATGACTTGTGCAAGTCACTCTGCAAACATCAGTTGCTCCCTCCTTAATACTACAGTGCCAGTTTTGGGGTCTGATTAATACCAAGTCTGATCTATTGTTTGCTTGTGTACCCGGGGCTGGTACGTGGCGCTGCGGAGAAGCCAGGAGCATTCCCCCAAGCCCTTATATAGACAGGCCGGGGAGAGGTATGTGGCAGAGCAGCTAAGCTACCTAAAAGCCGATTATTAATTACACACGGAGCACAAACAGAGCGCTGTGTTGGAGAGAGGTGCGCATGTACTGGGCCGGCATTAGCCAACGTGGACTGAATCCACCCGAGCTGGGGAATATCAATGTACTCATCATCGGGTGATTTGGCCAAAACATCCTGTTTAAAGCAAGGTGCATAACTATATATATCCATTTTATTTATTCTTTGCCTCATGGTAAAGCGCTAAGGTATAAATTATACAGCGAAGTACAGTATGGGGGTACAGCTTATTGTGTGCCCAGAACATTCCTTCTCTGTATATTTGTATTTATACATATGGGAGGGAGGTGCCATATTGTTTCCCTTAGACAGTACAGTATGGGGGCACAGCTTATTGTGTGCCCAGAACATTCCTTCTCTGTATATTTGTATTAATACATATGGGAGGGAGGTGCCATAGTGTTTCCCTTAGACAGTACAGTATGAGGGTACAGCTTATTGTGTGCCCAGAACATTCCTTCTCTGTATATTTGTATTTATACATATGGGAGGGAGGTGCCATAGTGTTTCCCTTAGACAGTACAGTATGGGGGTACAGCTTATTGTGTGCCCAGAACATTCCTTCTCTGTATATTTGTATTTATACATATGGGAGGGAGGTGCCATAGTGTTTCCCTTAGACAGTACAGTATGGGGGTACAGCTTATTGTGTGCCCAGAACATTCCTTCTCTGTATATTTGTATTCATACATATGGGAGGGAGGTGCCATAGTGTTTCCCTTAGACAGTACAGTATGGGGGTACAGCTTATTGTGTGCCCAGAACATTCCTTCTCTGTATATTTGTATTCATACATATGGGAGGGAGGTGCCTCCTTTCCCTTAGAAAGTACAGTATGATAGTCTAAATATGAACATTCCTTCTCTGTACATTTACAGAGTGGGAGCTGCCGTACTGCTTGTCTCATTTCAGCCTTCCATATAAAGAGACCCAGGTTCTCAGCAGCACAGGTCCGTGTATATCTGTATGAAAGGAACCAGCCTTCGGAGCAGTACATGCGTTACACAGTAGGGGTGTAGTTTAACTGGATTGCCCTGTGATGACGCTAGAGTCATTTTCTTTCCATTCAGAACACAACTGCCATCCGCCCAAGATGCAGAGCTGGGAAACCTATACTTAGGGGTAAAATGCGGTGGCGGCATGGCTGAAAAAGTGCGTCACGCCGCACTCCTCTATTGAATTCACTGAAACCAACATAACTGCCTGTGTATGCCCATAATGAAAGTGTGGGTGCCCCAGAGCAGGCACCCCGTGTATAACAAAGATGGAGTCAGTGTCGGTACAGACAGCGGGTGGCTGCTCGCCTATCCCCTTCCTTCGCTCGTTTGGCGGCTCAGCCTGATGGAGGAGGGAGCTGGCAGATAATTACTCCTCATACCGCTGTGCTGCAGTGCCGCGCTTGCAGGATTGGAGCCGCTCGCTCGTGATCTGAATGCATCAACAGCCCGAGCCTCTCGCCCAGTCAGAATGGCAACGTTTAACTCCTTTGTTGCTGGAACGTCCATTTTAATGGTAGCCTCAGTGGCAACGGAAGGGTTAAATGGATAGGCGAGGTACGGATTAATCAATCAAATGTGGTTCAGAAAAGAACTGGATGTAAATCTGCAAAGACTTGCCGATAGGAGTTAGCCAGGCAGATATAGTGCCCCCTATATACGGGCAGGGGGGGGGGGGGGGGGGGTATTTACTGCTCAATATAACGGATATGTCAGTGCTGGGCAATGGAGCAGAATGACTTAAGACTGGCATCACGCCACATTGCCCACTGGTTTTACTATGGCATGGTGCATCATGGGAAGCCACTCGCCGCAGCACACTGAGCTTCTAACATGTCTGCTAAACGCTGGGGTGAATGAAGGGGCGGGGATAAGTCACAGCGCAATTTACGAGATGTGCCGGGGCTGATCTTGTAGCCATAGGGCTAAAATAAGGCAATTAGAGAGGCAAATTGGTTGGAGCAGCAGCACAATCTCTATATCACCCCCCCCCCCGACCTACGGAGGCACTAAAGCATTGTCGGGGTCACTGGCAGCCAGTAATAGGCAGCTTATATTTAACAGGAAGGTGGGGGGGTAATCGTGTATAAGGGCTGGGAAAAAGGGTTTCAGGGTAAATGTAGGAGACAAGAGTAGGACCTTCAGTCCGGACAGCATCAATCATCCCCCCCTGCATTGCTTAGCAACCGCATCCAGACGCTTACAGGATATCCCTATATATCCTATCCGTCTCTATCCCATATGCTGAGTAACTGCACCACAGAATACTGACTCTATGCGCATAGTGAGCAATACCCTCATACTGTACTGTCTAAGGGAAACACTATGGCACCTCCCTCCCATATGTATAAATACAAATATACAGAGAAGGAATGTTCTGGGCACACAATAAGCTGTACCCCCATACTGTACTGTCTAAGGGAAACACTATGGCACCTCCCTCCCATATGTATAAATACAAATATACAGAGAAGGAATGTTCTGGGCACACAATAAGCTGTACCCCCATACTGTACTGTCTAAGGGAAACACTATGGCACTTCCCTCCCATATGTATAAATACAAATATACAGAGAAGGAATGTTCTGGGCACACAATAAGCTGTACCCTCATACTGTACTGTCTAAGGGAAACACTATGGCACCTCCCTCCCATATGTATTAATACAAATATACAGAGAAGGAATGTTCTGGGCACTTAATAAGCTGTACCCCATACTGTACTGTCTAAGGGAAACACTATGGCACCTCCCTCCCATATGTATAAATACAAATATACAGAGAAGGAATGTTCTGGGCACACAATAAGCTGTACCCTCATACTGTACTGTCTAAGGGAAACACTATGGCACCTCCCTCCCATATGTATAAATACAAATATACAGAGAAGGAATGTTCTGGGCACACAATAAGCTGTACCCCATACTGTACTGTCTAAGGGAAACACTATGGCACCTCCCTCCCCTATGTATAAATACAAATATACAGAGAAGGAATGTTCTGGGCACACAATAAGCTGTACCCCCATACTGTACTGTCTAAGGGAAACACTATGGCACCTCCCTCCCATATGTATAAATATAAAAATACCGAGAAGGAATGTTCTGGGCACACAATAAGCTGTACCCTCACACTGTACTGTCTAGTGGAAACACTATGACCCTCATACCGTACTGATTAAGGAAAATTATATGGCAGCCCCAACCCATATAAATACAAATAAGCATGGTTATTAGCCTACTATCAGCCCAGGGCCGTGGCTGATAGACCCTGCATCCTGTGCAGACAGTAGGAGTTGCTACAATCTGCCTGAAGCATTTAGGCCTCATTAGCAGACCAGTTACTAAATAGCTGTGCTAGTAGATAATCTTACACAGCCTCCTCTATATTGGCCTTAGATTGTAAGCTCACTGGGGCAGGGGCTGATGGGAATGTGATAGGGACCTTAGATTGTAAAATCACTGGGGCAGGGGCTGATGGGAATGTGATAGGGACCTTAGATTGTAAGCTCACTGGGGCAGGGACTGATGGGAATGTGATAGGGACCTTAGATTGTAAGCTCACTGGGGCAGGGACTGATGGGAATGTGATAGGGACCTTAGATTGTAAGCTCCACTGGGGCAGGAACTGATGGGAATGTGAAACTGGGGCAGAGAATGATGGAAACAATGTATCATCTCTGGAAAGTGCTGCAGAAATGTGTCAGCACTATTTAAATATTGCATCAGGACCAAAATTAGTGTCTCGGGATTGCAGGGGTTAAGGTTGACATGTGTTACTTGCTTTACCACCACTGCCATCTGATGGTGAGGATGAACAACTACATTGTATTGCAGCAGCTCCTGTTGGCAAAATGCATTTAGGAAATGAGTGAAGGCACTATAATGTCTAGATATGAGAGTCCCACGGCTTTACCCATCATTCTGTTTGTAGGTGGCACATGGTGTAACCAACTGACAGCAATAGACACTTCATATACATATTCATTACAGGCCCTTACTTACACTTACCCATCAGGCTTTGCATGACACAGCTGAATCAGTGCAGGCAGAGCAGTTAAATAAGATACATCTTAAATAAATGGGCTTGTTAGAGGCCTATTTTCCTGGGGCCTGTAACAAACCATTTATATGAGGTTTATCTCATATCCAAGAAGTTTAAGCCTTACGAAGAGCTAGTGTACAACTGGATATACAGACTAGCTCTATGCAATAATTCATAGGTATCCAACTTAGTTTGGAAAGCAAGAAATGTAACAAAAGATCAGGTCTGTTTGCATGGGATTAAAGGTGGAGACTTACCTTTTCCATCGGTGGCAGAAGCCTCGTGTAGATGCCTGATAGACCTGTCAGAACAGACAAAGCATTATGAAAGTTAAGGGATTCCAGAAGTTTTTGCCCGTTTTCACCCATGATTATAGGGGACCTGTCACCCTAAGAAACAATTCCAAATCCTTTTCTATCATGTTAGTTGAGCAAAATAAATTTTACTTAAGGTCCCCATACACTGGCTGATAGTAGCTGCCGATATAGACCCCTTAGACCGATTCGGCAGCTAATCGGCCCGTGTATGGGCACTACCGACGGGCCTGCCCGACCGATATCTGGCCTCAAATCGGCCACATCTCGATCGGGCAGGTTAGAAAATCTAGTCGGATCGGGGACCGTATTGGCTCGTTGATGTGGTCCTGGGACCGACTTTTCCTATACCTTACCCTGGATTCTCCCGATATCGCCCACCCGTAGGTGGGGGATATTGGGAGAAGATCCGCTCGCTTGGCAACATCGCCAGACGAGCGGATCTTATGGTGTATGGGGACCTTAACTCTATATAAATGATTTAGTTTGAATTCAATTATTGAACTTGGATTACAATCACAGCCAGCAGGCAGGCGCCATTTTGGGTATTATGACAAGCTTTGTATCACCCCAAAATCTTATGCATATGCCATCTAGGTGACATCTAGGAACTGCTGAATGGAAAGATAAAGCAACTGTATATTAAAATCTGAGCTGTCAATCATATTTCCTGCCCCGCCTCTATGCCACAGGTATAGAGGCGGGGCAAGCAATATATGATTGACAGCTCTATATTTTTAAATCATGCATTAAAGAGGGGGTTGTGAGAAAGCAGTGGGCCAAGTTGGTAGCAAAAAAGGAAGCCACAGAAAAATCAAGGGCAAGTAACACCAGGAAATGCCATAAAAGCATATTCACATAAGAGGAGGGAACTATAAACCTCTGCTAAGCTGCAAAATTTCCCCCAAGACTTACCATTTCACTGGGAAGAGGATGGCCCCGCAGCACAGAAAGTCCACCAGGAACAAGATGTCTTTCCACAGCCCGTATTCTGTCGTGCCTTCCTCTGTGGATTCGATGATGATATATGCCACGTTGGCGAGCACCTGCCAATCAGAATGTCACTTGGTAAATAAGAGGCTCGTCGGAGAAATCATGTAGGAAAATTGCACCACTTTGTGGCTGAAATCTTAGAAGAATCGTACAAGCCAATCAGAATGAGATAACAGACGCTAGAGGGTTAAAAGAACAGGGAGAAGGAAGCAGAGAGCATGTAAAGGTGCCCATACACCTTCAGATCCTACGGGTGGGCGATATCGGGAGAATCCAGGGTAATTCGATCGTTTGGCCCTGAGGCCAAAGGATCTAATAATAACGACGGGTATAGGCAAAGTTGGTCCAGGGACCACATCAACGAGCCGATGCGGTCCCCGATCTGACTAGATTTTTTAACCTGCCCGATCGATATCTGGTCGATTTCAGGCCAGATATCGGTCGGGCAGGCCCGTCGGTAGTGCCCATACATGGGCCGGTTAGCTGCCGAATTGGTCTAAGGGGCCGATATCGACAGCTACAATCAGCCGGTGTATAGGGACCTTAAGAAAGAAGTACAAGCCAAGGCTTGATTTAATGCAATATGGCCGCAAACATTTAACAATTAGATCTTTGACCTATTGGATAGTGCGTTTGCTTTTAGGCTTACTTCCCCTGTAATGGCTCGCCACAGAAATGTCAGTTTACTAATGTAAAGAAGCCCATACCGTTTGCTGGATCCAGCTCATTTACTGAGGGTTACCCCTGCCATTGACTTTCCCTGGAACTGCGACGCGACCTCATGAAAGACAGATCTGCTGAAATTGCCGTCTCCAACTCCCAATTACTCAACATGACAATCTCACCGCTTAGATCCCTTGTTTCCGCTCAAGCACAACCCGCCTATTCTTTTATCTGCCGGCCTGGCCGCTGGCTATTTGCTCTCGCTGTGCGAGGAGAATAAATCATCTCATCCCCAATAGGTTATTTAACTGACCCTGAATATACCATATACATCCTGTAAGGCCGCTCTTCCATTCCTGTATGCCCTTTATTCATTTTGCCGGTAATCTTCTGCACTTTTACCATTTATTGAACTTGGCTTCCATGCCTAAAAGAATACGTTTGGCCCAACCCTCGTATTAAGGTTTTTTGCTCTTTGAGCTACTGCCAAGCCTGTTGCCAACTATGCCCCCCCTGGTGCCCACCTGAGCCAACAGACGTGCTCTGCTCCTTTTGCCACTTTATGACAAGCTTCACATACACACAAAGCCCTTATTATCTCTCTGGTGACCAAGCTGAACTGCTCTGGGCATACCCAATAGAAAGCTACTGCTGATGAGCATGAACAGTGCCACACATTCATAGGGCTGCTGTCCCTCTGACACCTACAAGTATCGCCACCTGGTGTTCAAAAGCAGTATCACAATAAAAATTGCATTATGTGGTCTGTTGGATTATTGTAACTGATGCCCCAAACCGAAAGGAAACCATGATAGTTTGCTAGTTCCACCCCTCCGAACATCACGGATATAATGCAGCCTCTGCCTCACCTTGTTTCACGGTGCAGTGAGGGATTCTGGGACTTGAAGTCCCCCTGCTTTCCAAAGAATCTGCAGTATGCAGAGGAACTTCCCAGACAATATCAGCTTAAGGAATCTTAAGAAATAGCTTAAGTAGAATTATGGTTTTCTTTAATGTTAAATAAATAGAGTTATGGTTCTCTTTAATGTTAAATAGTGTTATGGTTTCCTTTAATGCTGAATTATATTTATTTCTGCAAGTTCAATTTGTTTATGTGTCCAACAGAAAAGGGGAGGAGGGATATTTTCTCTGTAAAGGGGGTGTTTACCTATTAATTAACTTTTAGCATGCCATAGAAATTGATATTCTAAGACAATCTGCAAATGGTTTTAATGTTTTTTTTATAACTTTAGTTCTTTAGCTTTTTGCTTGGCAGCTCTCCAATTTCAGCAGCTATGCGGTTGCTAGAGTCTCGATTGCCTGAGCAACCAGGCAGTGGTTTGAATGAGATACTGGGATATGAATAACAAGGGACTGAATTCAAAGGGGAAGAATTAAAAGTAACAATAAAAACGTATGCTCACAGAGCAATATGGATTTTGACTGCCAGGGTCAGCGACCCCCATTGGAAAGCTGGAAAGATGAAGACGAGAAAGGCAAATAATGGAAAAACAATATAGAATAAATAATGAAAAAAATGCAAAAAGTAGAAAGCGTTTATACTGAGAAGAGGATGCTGACTCACAAGCATAAACAAACATTGTGCATCTGCTCTCTGGATCTGGCGATGGAGAGGTTTATATACATACAGAAACACGTGTAAACATCCACTTCCCGTTAGTGTCATGTAGTGCAGAGCCATATATAAATATCATGTTATGAACAAATATACAAGCCTTGGCTGGGGGGGGGGATCAAACAGGTACTGAATAGCCTCAGTATAATATAACAATCTCATTAACTCTGTGCAGGAGCTTTACCTGACCCACAGGAGCGGAGGAGGAGTGAAGAATTTGAGGTCAGAACCTGGTGCAAAGTGGTTGGCTGGGAAATGCATATGGACTGTTTTGATATTCGGATAATAAGATTTTACCCCTAGGCAGGTTATTAAATAGGAAAGCCCAATCAGAGATCATGGTGTACTGTATAGGAATCTTCAGAGCTTATCTGAACTAAAGGGGATAAGGAGAATGATCTCTGTTTCCAGACGTATGTGGCCCTCAATCAGCTGTGCCACCTTGTGGTCAACAGACAACATCACCACAAGCAGAATTTGCCTGCAATTTGGCTTTACTATCAGTCCCTTTTAAGTATAAAGCAAAGGACTTGGATACTGAGCACCACCATAGGTATAAAGCTTGCCACACATTCCTACTGTTATAGTGAGACATTAGTAAGTGGGTCCCCCACAATCAACTATGCCCCTTTAACACAGACTTCCAGTTGGACAGCTCTGCTGTTGGAAATTCCAGCTGAACAAGCTTGTCCACTTTTCAAGTTTTTTCAGGGTTATTCTGCCAATTTTTTTCCTACAGATAAATAACCAGGACAAATGGAGGTCAAATCTTCTCATGTCGCAAACGCCTGAGGGCTACAGTCTTGTAAACAAGGTGTTTTGGATATAATTGGTAAACTCTGTGACCAAGTCTATGATAATGCTTTGTTATAAGGTTACAGAACCTCAGCCATAAAGCAGGGCAGAACCGCTGCTTACAATGGGGATCAGATAGGACCTGTGCCACTGTGACAGAATGCTCTGTTATACAGATAGCTAGAATCTCAGCCATAAAGCAGGGCAGAACCGCTGCTTACAATGGGGATCAGATAGGATCTGTGCCACTGTGACAGAATGCTCTGTTATACAGATAGCTAGAATCTCAGCCATAAAGCAGGGCAGAACCGCTGCTTACAATGGGGATCAGATAGGACCTGTGCCACTGTGACAGAATGCTCTGTTATACAGATAGCTAGAATCTCAGCCATAAAGCAGGGCAGAACCGCTGCTTACAATGGGGATCAGATAGGATCTGTGCCACTGTGACAGAATGCTCTGTTATACAGATAGCTAGAATCTCAGCCATAAAGCAGGGCAGAACCGCTGCTTACAATGGGGATCAGATAGGACCTGTGCCACTGTGACAGAATGCTCTGTTATACAGATAGCTAGAATCTCAGCCATAAAGCAGGGCAGAACCGCTGCTTACAATGGGGATCAGATAGGATCTGTGCCACTGTGACAGAATGCTCTGTTATACAGATAGCTAGAATCTCAGCCATAAAGCAGGGCAGAACCGCTGCTTACAATGGGGATCAGATAGGATCTGTGCCACTGTGACAGAATGCTCTGTTATACAGATAGCTAGAATCTCAGCCATAAAGCAGGGCAGGACTGCTGCTTACAATGGGGGGATCAGATAGGATCTGTGCCACTGTGACAGAATGCTCTGTTATACAGATAGCTAGAATCTCAGCCATAAAGCAGGGCAGGACTGCTGCTTACAATGGGGGGATCAGATAGTATCTGTGCCACTGTGACAGAATGCTCTGTTATACAGATAGCTAGAATCTCAGCCATAAAGCAGGGCAGGACTGCTGCTTACAATGGGGGATCAGATAGGATCTGTGCCACTGTGACAGAATGCTCTGTTATACAGATAGCTAGAATCTCAGCCATAAAGCAGGGCAGGACTGCTGCTTACAATAGTTACATAGGGTTGAAAAAAGACCAGAATCCATCAAGTTCAACCCATTCAAGTAAACCCAGCACACACAACCCACACCTACCAATCTATACACTCACATACATAAACTATATATACAACCACTAGTACTAACTGTAGATATTAGTATCACAATAGCCTTGGATATTCTGATTGTTCAAGAACTCATCCAGGCCCCTCTTAAAGGCATTAACAGAATCTGCCATTACCCCATCTCTAGGAAGGGCATTCCCCAACCTCACCGTGAAAAACCACCTACGCTGCTTCTAATGGAATGGGGGATCAGATAGGATCTGTGCCACTGTGACAGAATGCTCTGTTATACAGATAGCTAGAATCTCAGCCATAAAGCAGGGCAGGACTGCTGCTTACAATGGGGGGATCAGATAGGATCTGTGCCACTGTGACAGAATGCTCTGTTAAACAGATAGCTAGAATCTCAGCCATAAAGCAGGGCAGGACTGCTGCTTACAATGGGGGGATCAGATAGGATCTGTGCCACTGTGACAGAATGCTCTGTTATACAGATAGCTAGAATCTCAGCCATAAAGCAGGGCAGGACTGCTGCTTACAATGGGGGGGATCAGATAGGATCTGTGCCACTGTGACAGAATGCTCTGTTAAACAGATAGCTAGAATCTCAGCCATAAAGCAGGGCAGGACTGCTGCTTACAATGGGGGGATCAGATAGGATCTGTGCCACTGTGACAGAATGCTCTGTTATACAGATAGCTAGAATCTCAGCCATAAAGCAGGGCAGGACTGCTGCTTACAATGGGGATCAGATAGGATCTGTGCCACTGTGACAGAATGCTCTGTTATACAGATAGCTAGAATCTCAGCCATAAAGCAGGGCAGGACTGCTGCTTACAATGGGGGGGATCAGATAGGATCTGTGCCACTGTGACAGAATGCTCTGTTAAACAGATAGCTAGAATCTCAGCCATAAAGCAGGGCAGGACTGCTGCTTACAATGGGGGGGGGATCAGATAGGATCTGTGCCACTGTGACAGAATGCTCTGTTATACAGATAGCTAGAATCTCAGCCATAAAGCAGGGCAGGACTGCTGCTTACAATGGGGATCAGATAGGATCTGTGCCACTGTGACAGAATGCTCTGTTATACAGATAGCTAGAACCTCAGCCATAAAGCAGGGCAGGACTGCTGCTTCTAATGGAATGGGGGATCAGATAGGATCTGTGCCACTGTGACAGAATGCTCTGTTATACAGATAGCTAGAATCTCAGCCATAAAGCAGGGCAGGACTGCTGCGTACAATGGGGATCAGATAGGATCTGTGCCACTGTGACAGAATGCTCTGTTATACAGATAGCTAGAATCTCAGCCATAAAGCAGGGCAGGACTGCTGCTTACAAAGGAAGGATGGACAACAATTCCAAGACATATATGTTTATAAAGATAGCTCTAATTTCAGGCAGTAGAGAACTGAAGTTTTCTGAAGGAAAGGAAGCAGGCACAATACCATAGTAAAACAAAAGTATGACACGTGCTGACCATACCTGCAGGGGAATGACGATCATGAAGATTTTTTTGTCCTTGTCAGAAAGTATGTGCTTCACAAAGGCCCAGCCTGTTCCGATTAGAGCGATGGTGATGAAAAGCAAGGCTCCTTTTAACCTAACAGATGGGGGGGATAAAATAATAATCAGGGTCGCAATATGAAGACACAGTGTAAATTCATGTAACAAATACACAAAGTGCTGTTTTTATCGGAGGGTAAACAATGATATCAGAAAAGTGAAAAGAGGGAAGGAAGCTGAAAGGTAACTGGAATTATATGTATTAAAATACATGTAATTAGCCTAATTTAAGTTGGATAGGCTGTTATTATAAAGTACATTAAAGTGAATGGGTTCATGTACATACAGTATCTCCTAAGCTCTGTGGGAAAAGACGCACTTCAATAGATTTACACTGACTCAGTGATTTAAAGGGATAAAATACCCCCTAAAAAGGTGCACAAACACTATCCGTACTTCCAACAATAAAAATTAGATATTGGTCTTCTTGCCAACTGGATGGAAAATTGTTCTTGGATGCCTTCATCGGCAAAACGTTAATGCCGAATCTTTTGTTTCTACCTCCATATCTGCCGATTCAGCTTGTAGATGTTAGTAGAGAAAAAGAATGATCTTTCCCAGCACTAATGGTAATGAAAAAGATCATAATTCTAATATGTATGACCACCTTTGGGCTGGCAGAGTCATTCAGCCACTCCCTTATGTGGTTCTCTGCTGACGCAAAGGATTTTAGGACTCTGCTTACCAGAGAATCTTTGCACCACCCACAATGCAAAGCAGAGGGACTTCAAGTCCAGAATGCATCACTTTCACTACACCTGCCCCTGCACAGTAAGCTCTGTCCTCAATCACAATATTTCTGTAAAATAAACTACCCCCCCACCCCCAGCCACTAGGCTTACAGTGCATTATAAGACTTCCAAATTACTGTATTATTTCTTGGTTTATAGCCTCTCTCTATATTACATATATACTCCTAGAACATATAAGCTGTGTGGATGGCCAATGTTCTACAGGTCAGAAGATGAACTAAGCAGCATTCCTATCTGTACAAACATAGTCCCATTTCACCTCTCCTGGGCAAAGTTTAACCCCAGTACGGTTTGACTGAATGTTTTCCAAAGTGCGTGGCTCATACTTACAAGTGAGTAATATAATAAACCACTGCCCAGACTTCAGCTGGAAACCCCTGCGATGAAATGTAGTGGTAATCAATCTAGAACACAAAAGATTAGGGGGAGGGGGGCAAAGTTAATACAAGGCAGCCTTTCCCAAAATCCAAAATTTACCACGGAGCTAATAAAATAGTCCCTAGTGAGCTAATGACGCTACACAGTAATCTGATTACAGCCATATTTTCTATACTGAACTTACTGTACCAGCCTAAAGGTACAGCATCTCTATAGCAGCAATGATTCAGGACTTCACAGTTGTCACAGGAGATCTCCATTTTGGATTTTGTTAGAAGTGTCACTGGCACTGCACATGCTCAGTGTGCTTTGGGCAGCTGCTGAGAAGCCAAGCTTAGGGGGGGGGCGTTAATTATCAATCAGAAAATTAGGCTGGTCATATAAGCTGATGCTACAGGGCTGATTATTACATGCTGATGCTAACTGTAGTGGTTTCAGAGATAATAATCTGTATTAATTACTAAGCACCCTTATATTGTGACATTTACATTCTGTATATCAGCCTCTAAGCTCAGGTAAGTGACAGTTGCCCAGATCTACTCTGAGATTTGCGTTCGTGGAAGAAGAGACAGATTGTTGGATGACGACACTTTAGTTCTTCCCACTACACTGCAGCATTAGCCAATTAGGGTAGTTTTAAGAAGAGGACACTTACAGCATGGAATACCAACGAGAGGGACTTTGTGAAGGGCAGTGCTGCCATCAGCCAGTGGATCTTGAACACGTCATTCCTGGAATGTAAACAGAACTGTTAGCCGTCAGATATACAACGTGCACCGAATCAAAGTGGTGTGTATACAGGCAGTAGCCTCTGGGCACAAGCGCTTAGTGCAAACACAGCAAAGTCATGGGTATACAGCGCTCACGAGGGTGAACTCACTCTTGGAACAGAAGCCTACATGGGCCATTTTATGGCTGAACATTACAGGGGTGGTTCACCTTTAAGTTAACTTTTAGTGTGTTTTAGAATGTCCTACTCCTAGCAACTTTGCAATTGGTCTTCGTTATTTATTTTATAGTTTTTGTATTATTTGCCTTTCTTTTTTGTCTCTTTCCAGCTTTTGAATGGGGGTCACTGATCTCTGGCAGCCAAAAACTATTGCTCTGTGAGGCTACAATGTTACGGTTAGTGTGACTGTTTATTCCTTATCTTTCTATTCAGGCCCCCTCCTATTCATATTCCAGTCTCACGTTAAAATCACTGCCTTGTTGCTAAGGGGAAATAAGACTCTAGCAACCAGATAGCCGCTGAAATTTCCAACTGGAGAGCTGAACAGAATCCAAATAACTGGAAGACCATAAAAAATAACAAATGGAAGACTAGTTGCAAATGGTCTCAGTATATTATTGTCAACATCATACTAAAAGTTAATTTATGTGGACATGCTATTGGCCAACTGACCAATAGGTAAACTAGTTGAACATCAGGGCAGATCTGCAGCGTGTCAGTTCACTGATAAATGTGGAAAGTGTAACTATCGCTTTATTGTATTAAATGGATCTGATCTGACATTGTCTTGAGATTACCCAGAATCCCTAGCTGTGGAAACATAACTAGCACTGTTTGGCTTTGCTTGGAAGAAGAGGGGCCCGTTTGACAGGTTAATGGAACATTGTTATGATTTGACGGTAGCTCTGTTTTGTTTAATAGCACATCTATTCTGTTTTTCTCATTCATGGACCGTACAACGTCATTGCGGCTGTCAAATGAGCTGCAAATTCTACACCTGCGCTTCCTGAGGATGTGAACCCAAGCCAGGCCGGCCAAA
Organism: Xenopus tropicalis; assembly: GCF_000004195.4. Lineage (NCBI taxonomy): Eukaryota > Metazoa > Chordata > Amphibia > Anura > Pipidae > Xenopus > Xenopus tropicalis. Next base: position 13,288,650 of record NC_030684.2, read on the forward strand.
AAGAAGAAGAGCGCCATGGAGATGTAGAGTTTGGGCAATGGGATTTCGTCCGCAGACAAGTAGCTCTCAGTGTTCTTCTCTGTAATGTTGATCTGTAGGGAATCAAAGAGGGAGTGGCTTGTTTCAGTACATATGGATAGATATTTGAGTGAGTGGGTGCAATAGGTGGTCCATACCCTTGGGCAAAACCGCAATCCCATGCACCCTTCTTTAAAGGGGAAAGGAAGAACACAAGGGGCTTTCCAAAAGGGATGCACCAAACCCACTAGACGTATTAAGTAGTGAACAGGATGCTGCTTGGACAATAAAGGCAGTATGCTGGAAATAAGCCCCCCAAACTGGGGTGATTCTTATGGAAGATAGCACTGGTCTGGGCCACAAGCTTATTGATTTGCCTCATTGTCCAACATATTTGCAGTGTTGTAATGAGTTCAATTTTTGCAGGTATGTGTGTATGTATTTATATGAACTTTTGGAGGGACAAACATTCACTTTAAAATCAGCGCATATGGCTACCTGTCCACTTCAGCCATGTATTTGACATCAGATCAGCTTTAGCCCCCCACCCCACCATGATTATAGCTTACTCACATCCAGGCTAAAGAAATGTTGCTTGCCAGAGTTGTCATTTCCGACGCAGCTATGGAAATACAAACTGTAAAGCCCCTCCAGTTCCTCTGAACTGATGTTGAAGGAGAACTGAAAAAAAAAGGGAAGACGACAGATTAATCTCAAGAACACTAAAAGATCCATTTGTTTGGCTAGGTCGCAGATTGACTGGATCTTTCCCCTATATGCCCACCTAATAGACTCATCTGACTATTCAGCCCTCGGGCCCAATGATCAAATCACATTGCCGGGATAGAGGCTGTCGGGACAAAAACCGCAATCAAAGTACTGATACCCAATCAACATCTGCCCGATTTTCTGCAAGATATTGGTCGGGTAGGCCCATCTGAAGGGCCACATATGGCTGATAAACTGCAGTAGAGCTGGGCGGTATGACCAAAAATTTATATCACGGTATTTTTCAAAATTATATCGGTATCACGGTATTTGACGGTATATAAATAAATAATAAATATTGGTGGCCAGGTCCCCTGTACCCCTATTTGCAGACGTTGCGTGCGCGCGGACGTCACATGCGCGCTGACGTCACGTACGCACGGGGCGCAACCATGATATACTTGGAAAAAAATAGCAGGAGGCGCGCACACCGGTATTGGGGTATGTGTAAAATTCATATCGTTTTTTTTTTTTTTTTTTAAATACCGGTTAAATCGGTAAACCGCCCAGCACTACCCTTTAGGCTGGGGTGTAAATACAGGAAGCAGAGGTATAGGCCCCCATGAGTCCCTAATTGGCAGGAAGTAATACAGTAAAACAACTGAAAACAAAACAGCTCTACAATACTAATTGTCTTGTTTTTCATTTGGTAATAAAAGGGTTAATACAGAAAACACAATCCTCATTAAAAGAAATAAAATATAAGGCATAAATAAGTTCTTCTTTTAATGCTCTTCTCATAGAAGTAGCTGTACAAACCAGAAATGTCTAAGCTGCACAATGCTCTAGTTCAACAATGCAACGCTCCAATGTCAACATCTCTGGATTTTTGCAGACGTTGCGTGCGCGCTGACGTCACGTACGCACGGGGCGCAACCCGGAAATAAATTGCAGGAGGCGCGCACACCGGTATAGGGGTATGTGTAAAATTCATATAGTTTTTTTTTAAAAAAAACGGTATACCGATTAAATCGGTATACCGCCCAGCACTAAACTGCAGACTGAGACAGTTGGAAGCTTTTTATTGGCCTGTGTGTGGCCACCTTACGGGTGATGGCACAGGGGCCGATTTTTGGTAGCCCAGATTTAACTGTAGGTGACAAATCATCCCTCAGCGCTTTCCGCGGTAATAAAGTAAATCGCCAGAAAACTTTGGGAGGCCGTATATGTTTTGCCAATAGCAAACAAAAAATATTCACAGCTCCTAGACATATGGCAACATTGCCTTAATATTGCCAAATTTGCCAATAGCAAATCACTTGTTGCCTATAGTCAAATCTCCCCCTGTGCCATCACCCTAAGCCCTTTATACTGTGAGCATCAGATTCACACTCACCTGAAATGAAGCAACTCCCTTGTCCACATGCATAGTGCCATTATATTCAATGGGACCCTGGAAAAGAGACAATAAATCAGGTTAATGACCATGGATACATTCAGTGTTAATTGCAGTTTACTAATAAGTCATCTTTTTGCTATTTCTCTTTTTACAACAGATCTCATAAGAATTCCTATTGACTGCATTTCTTCAGGTTTCAATGCCCAATGACAGAAAAAAAACAAGCAGAACTAACAATCCCACAGCACTTCTAAAATCTAGCACTAAGGGAACTAGGCCTCACTGTAAATGCCAGAAGGCAGCTATGCCCTGCGTGAGCCTCCACATAGTGGTGTTAGTGATAACCTCTTGTACCTCTGTACAGCTTTTTAGGAGTATTTCCTAAGGGAGACACAATGCAGATCGGCTGCTGTCAGTCAGCCAAACAAGTTATTCAAGACAAATGAGAAGTTTATTACAGATAATATTAACATTGAAGCGCACTAAGCCTTTGCTCTCTTGCTGGGCTATATACTACGCATGAAAATAAGAATACGGTAAAATAAAAAGTAAGCCCACCTTGAAATCGATCACAAAATGCAAGAAAAAACAAAGACCAACTGCAAATTGTACTAGAATATCACTATCTATACAAATGTGAAGCTGAGCTCCTATTTTAAAGTTTGTAGCGGTGCTTCAAATATTACTGTGTGATGCTGGATTCCATGAACGAAAAGCATGGCCTGCACTATAACATATACCTTTTGTTCTTTCTCTTTCTTTTCCACTTTCTTCTGATTGGCTTCTTGCGTGGCATCTTTATCGTCCTTGGAGGCAGCCTCCGCCGTGCCTTCTTTTTTATCCGCAGCATCATCTTTCTTTTGGTCAGCTTTCAAAAAAAGAAATTTAAAAACTCCTATTTACTTTATTCTCATAGAAAGTTTCTGTTCCGAGTTTATCAGCAGAGCTGCCATACTGCTGTTCTGATGTACCTATAAAGCAGTAAGGCTACAAAAGTCTTTCCTGCTGACATAATATGGACTCACTGCAAAGAGAAAGTCCTGCCAGCAAAAAAAAAAAAAAAAAAAAACTTCAAACCTGGGTGGTCACATTTACCTTGCCAGACAAGTGGATCTTTCTCATGTTAATTTCCCACTGAAACCATTGCTTTTCATATGCTTTATAATTAACAAAAAGGGTTGTTCACCTTTCAAATAACTAGTATGATGTAGACAATAAAATTCTGAAACAATGTGCAACTGGTTTTCATGTTTTATTATGTGCATGTGCGAACATCTTTTTTTTTTTCCAGTTTGGAATTTCAGCAACTATTTGGTTGCTATGGCCTCGTTTACCTTAGCAACCAAGCAGCATTTTAAATGAGACCCTGAAATATGAATAGATGGGGGCCTAAATAGAAAATTAAGGAATAAAAAGTAATAATAATAAAAAAAACTGTAATCTCACAGAGAATAAGTTTTTTTACTTGCCACCATTTGAAAACTGGATTTAGAAGAAAAAGGCAAATAATTCAAAAACTATAAGAAAACAAAGACCAAATGAAAAGTTGCTAAACATCAGCCATTCTATAATATACTAAAAGTTAACGTAAAGGTGAACCACCCCTTTAAAGACTGTTAACACAAAATATTTTGATTACTGAACTTGCCCCTAAACTGCTGTAAAAATATCCCCTTTGGAAGAAGAGGAAGATACATCTATTATTACAGCAGTTTAGTGGTGAGTAAAAGGGGTAGATTACATTTAAATTAACCTTTAGTATAATATAGACATTGATATTGTGAAAATTTGCAATTGGTCTCCGTTTTGTATGGTTTTTCAGTTATTTAGCTTTTTTATTTTTTTTACCAGCTCTTCAGTTTGGTATTTCTGGTTGCTAGGGTCTTGTTTACCTTAGAAACCAGCCAGTGGTTTGAATGAGATATGGGAATATGAATAGGACTGGAAATGCATGGAAAGATAAGTAATAAAAAGTAACAATAACAATCAAATTGTAGCCTCACAGAGCAATAGTTTTTGGCTGATAGGGTCAGTGACCCCAGCTGAAAGGGAAAATAATTAAAAAACATTAAAGAATGAAATAATGAAACCTAACTGCAAAGTTGCTAGGAATAGGGCATTATATTCTATTCTATTAGTTAACTTAAAGGTGAACCACCCCCTTGAATAATAAACGATTTGGGTGTTACTGGTCCTTTACTAAAAAGCACTTTTATTATTACCTGTATCTCGCCGGCTCATCTTGGCAGGAAGCGGCGCGGGTTCTTCAGCTTTTGAGATGTTTTTGGGTGGCTGTTCAACCTTTTCCGAGACAGAGACAATCGGCATATCATGTTTGGCGCTGCGCACAAAAACACTAAAAAAACAACAAAGCAGAGATGAGATAAATGTGGCAAGGAATACTGGAAAACTTTACACAGTAAGAAAGTATACGAACAGTTCCTAGGCTCAAGTAGAGCAGAAATCGTTCGGCCCTTTAGCCAACGACTGGACTTATGTGGGTCCTATGTGGCGGTACTGCGAGGAGGGCTGTCTCTATAGGCTTTGCCAGTGGTATTTATAATTCTGTACAATGGATATTTGGCCAGTCCCTGGCAAGATACAAGTCAGACAGGCCATCAGTATGGCCAATAAACTACAGGCTCTATATGGATGGACCAAATACAGGTGTGCCATGCTTTACCCAATGGCTCTTTTGCTGAAAGCAATGACAACCAACAAACTACTATAAAAATGCCTCAATCCCACTTATATCATGGAGAAACTTACAGTTTCTTGGCAAAATCCATCTTGAGAAGCATAATGGGAACATCCGTTGGGGGGCTCTTTAGGATACAAGCACGAAGCTCCTGGTCCTACAGAGAAAAATGTTTTCATAAATCAAATACAATTGGGGATTTTTCCATGACAACTGCAGACAATTCCTAAGCTCAGGATGCCCAGTCTACTGTGGCTGGGTTACATTTTTCCGAGCCCCACAAGTATTAGGCTTTCAGCTTTTTATGTGCCCAGAACATTCTTACATACACAGTATATAAATGAGAAAAAGCACAGACTCTGTAGGAATAACGCCAATACTCACCAAGTATGTGGAGAAGCCATCATTCCTCGTTCTGTCCAGGCTAAAGCCAAACTGCAGGCAAAGCAGACAAAGTATTATTACTGGATTTGAGACAAGACTTTCTCGGCGCTTAGCAGAAACGCATACGGAATGTGCTGGCACCGAGCTGGAGCCGAGGGCTTAGTCATGACTTCGACCTACCTTTAACCAACACTCGGTCATTCCAGGCCAAGAAATGTTCCTTTCTACTCTCTTTCTGTCTTACCTCATGGCATTTGATTACTGTGTATTTATAATTAGTTATCTACTACTATTAGTTATAATGTCTTCTCTGTGTGGACTTTTCTATACCGAAGTTATAGTTGTACTATAGTTGTACAGCACTACGTATTTTAGTAGCGCTTTATAAATACATACATAGATGCATACCATACAGTCTCATTTAAACAAGCTCTTCTAAATGTCAGACTGAAATTGAAAGAAAATCTAATTCTAAGCATCTTCCCAATATCCATTCATTCTTCATTCTCACTGGGTTTATAGTTATGTGTAACTGTCACTGTGTCTGTCCCTTTCCCTTCTCTGCACTGCTGGTTCTGACTCCTGATACAACTTCCCAATATCCATTCATTCCTCATTCTCACTGGGTTTATAGTTATGTGTAACTGTCACTGTGTCTGTCCCTTTCCCTTCTCTGCACTGCTGGTTCTGACTCCTGATACAACTTCCCAATATCCATTCATTCCTCATTCTCACTGGGTTTATAGTTATGTGTAACTGTTACTGTGTCAGTCTGTCCCTTTCCCTTCTCTGCACTGCTGGTTCTGACTCCTGATACAACTTCCCAATATCCATTCATCCCTCATTCTCACTGGGTTTATAGTTATGTGTAACTGTTACTGTGTCAGTCTGTCCCTTTCCCTTCTCTGCACTGCTGGTTCTGACTCCTGGTACAACTCCCCAATATCCATTCATTCCTCATTCTCACTGGGTTTATAGTTATGTGTAACTGTCACTGTGTCTGTCCCTTTCCCTTCTCTGCACTGCTGGTTCTGACTCCTGATCAGCTGCCTTCTGTTATACTGTTTCAGGAGTAAGCAATAGTGCAGAGAACATATAAAAAGACAAATAGTGCTTTCAGTAGCAGTTACAAATAGCACTAAGTGGTTTTGCACGCACTGCCTGAAAAGTAAATGAAGGGGTGAGTTTAGGGGGAAGAAGACTGGCAGGACACTGAATCAGAAGTTGTTGCTGCCAGAAGGTGAATGTACTGGACCTTCTCTGCTAAGAAGTATCAACAAGGAAAGGGGGGTAAGTTCAATATTGGCGACTTACGGTGGAACTGTCCAAATTGGAAAAATCATTATTGTCCTTTACAGAGAAGCTGTTAATGGTCACGTTCATGGAACCATCCTTGAAAAAGCCGAACGTGTTAAGGAGCACCTTCTGCCTGACGTCATCCTGCCAAGAAAAATACAAGCGCAGTTACCAAGAATAAGAACAGCCCCAATACTACAGTGATACAAGCAGGGAGTTCTAATCCCCAGAGCAGAATGTGCCCGTTAGATTGCTGTACAGGACCCGCACCCCTATGTGATGGTGGCAGAGACTGGCCCACCTGTGGCTTAGCCACCGGGAGTGGATGAAATGGGGATGAGGCCTTGCCACTAGGTTGGCCTGTAACCTGTCTCCCTACCTAGGACATTGGCACCAACGCAACTGAACTGTAGTTGTCAAGTGGTCAAGGCCGGCCAATGGGCAGCTCATGTATCTAATGTGATCCCATTAGGGGATCTACAATCACACTAAAGCCAACATTGCAAATAAAAAAAGAGAAAGAACATTGCTAGTACCAAGTCAAGGAACCTGGAACCCACACCAACCAATCAGATGTATGGTTTTTAAACAGGGGACAATCAAGTGCTACCTGCTGATTGGTTGTTATCGGCTATGAGGGCGGTGCAGGCATAATTGAACCTATGGCAGCCACAGTGCACAGAAATCCCCAACAGTAACAAACAGATATATAAAATAGATCCCAAATATAACGATTGTTCCCTGTAAGTCGCACCCCTTCCACCAGCCTAGTTTAATTGGATAACCTCAGCCGTGAGCATCCATCTGTCCGGCTGCTTAACTACAGGCCCAAATGCCCATCTGTGTGCACTCTGCCCATACGCCCGCCCCCCGCGCATGTCGGTCCAAATACTGGACATCCACCTGGTTTTAGAATTAGATGTCAGACAGGCTTTCTGGCCGGGATACAGCATTCATTTTCATAACAGTTAGTGAAATATAAAATGTCTTTGGCTGCTGTTACTAATAACCATCTCTGTAGGGAACATTAAGCAGAGCAGGCAGTAACAAGTGCACATATTCCCCTTCATCTCCAGCACATGTTCCTGTTGCCACTTTGCCTGTGTTTCACCTATCCCAGTGCCAAGGAAACATCACCCACATCACCCCACAAGAGGAATCATCCCATGAGTTTTGTGTTATTTTCAGCAACGTACTTGTAACATTGCTGTGCATATTTCTCCTGCACACACTGCTGCCTCTGTATCAATATTTGCCCTCTCTACTGCATGTCAGCACACAGCCACCCCTTTGTTGTCAGTGATCTGCCCTCAACTCACTGCCTGTTCTGCCCTCAACTCCCTGCCTGCTCTAAAGGCTCAGCCTTTACACCAAAAGTCGGATACTGCCACCCATATAATCTGCTTCTGCCCTCTACTCCGATTACCCTACGGCCAAAACTTAAACCGTACACCAGGCCAACTTACTGCTGGCCCCTACCACGCCAGGCCAACTTACTGCTTACCACTACTGTGCCAGGTCAACTTACTGCTGGCCCCTACCTTGCCAGGCCAACTTACTGCCAACCCTTACCTTGCCAGGCCAACTTACTGCCAACCCATACCATGCCAGGCCAACTTACTGCCAACCCTTACCATGACAGGCCAACTAACTGCTGACCCCTACCACGCCAACTAATTACCAACACCTACCACTCCAGGCCAACTAACTACCAACACCTACCATGGCAGGCCAACTCACTGCCAACCCTTACTGTACCAGGCCAACTAACTGCTGATCCTTACCGTGCCAGACCAACTAACTACCAACACCTACCATGCCAGGCCAACTTACTGCCAACCCTTACTTTGCCAGGCCAACTAACTGCCGACCCCTACCACACCAGGCCAACTTACTGCCAGCCCCTACCATGCCAGGTTACCTTACTGCCGCTTCCCACTGCCCGTGCCAAAATGACAATATCTTTACTGCCCCAGAACAACTTTCTGCTGTTCTACCAGCACCCTATGTTCCAGCTCACCTTATTGCCATCCTACTGCCCCAGTCAGGATACTCACCTCCTGCCCCAGTTTAGTGTGGCACTAGCTCCCCACTGCCCCTGTACAACTAATTACTATACCTGTGTAACTTATTCACACCCCAGCATCCAGCTTACAGCCACCTTGGCTCCCTTGCCCAGCTAACTATGAGTAAACTTCCCCAGTGCCTCCCCAATGATCCTGGCCAGCCTGCTGATGCCCTATAGCCACTACCCACACTAATGCCCCTTCGCTGCTCCTGCTCGGATACCCTACTGCCTCAGTGCCTACAGATACCCCCGCACCCCGGGTACTGGCTGCATGCCACCCTACTGCCTCAGTGCCTACAGATACCCCCGCACCCCGGGTACTGGCTGCATGCCCCCCTACTGCATCAGTGCCTACAGATACCCCCGCACCCCGGGTACTGGCTGCATGCCACCCTACTGCCTCAGTGCCTACAGATACCCCCGCACCCCGGGTACTGGCTGCATGCCACCCTACTGCCTCAGTGCCTACAGATACCCCCGCACCCCAGGTACTGGCTGCATGCCACCCTACTGCATCAGTGCCTACAGATACCCCCGCACCCCGGGTACTGGCTGCATGCCACCCTACTGCCTCAGTGCCTACAGATACCCCCGCACCCCGGGTACTGGCTGCATGCCCCCCTACTGCATCAGTGCCTACAGATACCCCCGCACCCCGGGTACTGGCTGCATGCCACCCTACTGCCTCAGTGCCTACAGATACCCCCGCACCCCGGGTACTGGCTGCATGCCACCCTACTGCCTCAGTGCCTACAGATACCCCCGCACCCCGGGTACTGGCTGCATGCCACCCTACTGCATCAGTGCCTACAGATACCCCCGCACCCCGGGTACTGGCTGCATGCCCCCCTACTGCCTCAGTGCCTACAGATACCCCCGCACCCCGGGTACTGGCTGCATGCCCCCCTACTGCCTCAGTGCCTACAGATACCCCCGCACCCCGGGTACTGGCTGCATGCCACCCTACTGCCTCAGTGCCTACAGATACCCCCGCACCCCGGGTACTGGCTGCATGCCCCCCTACTGCCTCAGTGCCTACAGATACCCCCGCACCCCGGGTACTGGCTGCATGCCACCCTACTGCCTCAGTGCCTACAGATACCCCCGCACCCCGGGTACTGGCTGCATGCCACCCTACTGCCTCAGTGCCTACAGATACCCCCGCACCCCGGGTACTGGCTGCATGCCCCCCTACTGCCTCAGTGCCTACAGATACCCCCGCACCCCGGGTACTGGCTGCATGCCCCCCTACTGCCTCAGTGCCTACAGATACCCCCGCACCCCGGGTACTGGCTGCATGCCCCCCTACTGCCTCAGTGCCTACAGATACCCCCGCACCCCGGGTACTGGCTGCATGCCACCCTACTGCCTCAGTGCCTACAGATACCCCCGCACCCCGGGTACTGGCTGCATGCCACCCTACTGCCTCAGTGCCTACAGATACCCCCGCACCCCGGGTACTGGCTGCATGCCACCCTACTGCCTCAGTGCCTACAGATACCCCCGCACCCCGGGTACTGGCTGCATGCCCCCCTACTGCCTCAGTGCCTACAGATACCCCCGCACCCCGGGTACTGGCTGCATGCCCCCCTACTGCCTCAGTGCCTACAGATACCCCCGCACCCCGGGTACTGGCTGCATGCCCCCCTACTGCCTCAGTGCCTACAGATACCCCCGCACCCCGGGTACTGGCTGCATGCCCCCCTACTGCCTCAGTGCCTACAGATACCCCCGCACCCCGGGTACTGGCTGCATGCCACCCTACTGCCTCAGTGCCTACAGATACCCCCGCACCCCGGGTACTGGCTGCATGCCCCCCTACTGCCTCAGTGCCTACAGATACCCCCGCACCCCGGGTACTGGCTGCATGCCCCCCTACTGCCTCAGTGCCTACAGATACCCCCGCACCCCGGGTACTGGCTGCATGCCCCCCTACTGCCTCAGTGCCTACAGATACCCCCGCACCCCGGGTACTGGCTGCATGCCCCCCTACTGCCTCAGTGCCTACAGATACCCCCGCACCCCGGGTACTGGCTGCATGCCACCCTACTGCCTCAGTGCCTACAGATACCCCCGCACCCCGGGTACTGGCTGCATGCCCCCCTACTGCCTCAGTGCCTACAGATACCCCCGCACCCCGGGTACTGGCTGCATGCCCCCCTACCTCCCCCGCTCTAAACGCCGTGCCGGTACTTTCTACCCTGTGTGAGCAATTGCCTCACGTATCCGGATGTCCGGCATGCCCTTTCCCTAGCAGCTCAGGGCCTCCGGGCCCAATCCCGCACTTCAGCCTTACCTTTAGCATTAGATGGTGGAACCGAGCCCGGGAAACGGGAAAGAGCAGAAACAGTAACCCGTACAATACCAAGCCCGACGCCCAGCAACCTAATCCTCCGCCACTCCGAAGCGCCATGTTTAGCTAGGAACTAGTCGCAACCACATCAGCATCCCGCTCACTTCCGGGAGCAAGCTGACCACGCCCACTTCGGCCACATGACTCGCAGCTGCCATAGTTACCCCGTGACTCTACGACTGTGACGTCACCGGACCGATCGGGGGAAACACGTGTTCCGCTCAGGCCAATAGCGAGAGGGAACGCCGGGAGTTAGGGCAAATCTGTGCCTAGCTGGGGAACTCACCTCACAAAACAACATGTTGGCTTCTGAGAAGGGCAGAATGCTGTGGTGTCACTTTTATAAAAAATATATATATTTCTTTATGGGGATGTAATGTAATAATGACAGCCCTGGTTTGTTTTATGGATTTGTACAGTATTGCAATACAGGGATGGGACCCCTTGTCAGGAAACCTGCCCCTGTCAGCAGAAGGATTTTGTATATATACTAAGGGGCACATTTACTAACCCACGAACGGGCCGAATGCGTCCGATTGCGTTTTTTTCGTAATGATCGGTAATTTTGCGATTTTTTTTCATATCTTTTGCGATTTTTTCGTATCTTTTGCGATTTTTTCGGCGTCTTTACGATTTTTGCGTAAAAACGCGAGTTTTTCGTAGCCATTACGAAAGTTGCGCAAAGTCGCGATTTTTTCGTAGTGTTAAAACTTAAAAGGCGCGACGTTTCGCGCAAGTTTTAACGCTACGAAAAAATCGCGACTTTGCGCAACTTTCGTAATGGCTACGAAAAACTCGCGTTTCTACGCAAAAATCGTAAAGACGCCGAAAAAATCGCAAAAAATACGAAAAAATCGAAAAATTACCGAAAAAGTCGCAAAATGTTTGTTTCCAATCGGAATTTTTCCAATTCGGATTCGAAATCGTGTCTTAGTAAATCAGCCCCTATATGTGAGAAACCTCGCACTACAGTAGTCTTAGGGGCTGATTTACTAAGACACGATTTCGAATCCGAATTGGAAAAATTCCGATTGGAAACAAACATTTTGCCACTTTTTCGTATTTTTTGCCACTTTTTCGTATTTTTTGCGATTTTTTTCAGCGTCTTTACAATTTTTGCGAAAAAACACGAGTTTTTCGTAGCCATTACGAAAGTTGCACAAAGTCGCGATTTTTTCGTAGCGTTAACACTTGTGCGCAAAGTCGCGCCTTTTTCGTAGCGTTAAAACTTAAAAGGTGCGACGTTTCGCGCAAGTTTTAACGCTACGAAAAAATCGCGACTTTGCGCAACTTTCGTAATGGCTACGAAAAACTTGCGTTTTTACGCAAAAATTGTAAAGACGCCGAAAAAAATCGCAAAAAATACGAAAAAATCGCAAAATTACCGAAAAAGTCGCAAAATGTTCGTTTCCAATCGGAATTTTTCCAATTCGGATTCGAAATCGTGTCTTAGTAAATCAGCCCCTATATGTGAGAAACCTCGCACTACAGTAGTCTTAGGGGCTGATTTACTAAGACACGATTTCGAATCCGAATTGGAAAAATTCCGATTGGAAACAAACATTTTGCCACTTTTTCGTTCTTTTTGCGATTTTTTTCAGCGTCTTTACGATTTTTGCGAAAAAACGCGAGTTTTTCGTAGCCATTACGAAAGTTGCGCAAAGTCGCGATTTTTTCGTAGTGTTAAAACTTAAAAGGCGCGACGTTTCGCGCAAGTGTTAACGCTACGAAAAAATCGCGATTTTTTCGCAAAAATCGTAAAGACGCCGAAAAAAAATCGCAAAAAATACAAAAAAGTCGCAAAATTACCGAAAAAGTCGCAAAATGTTCGTTTCCAATCGGAATTTTTCCAATTCGGATTCGAAATCGTGTCTTAGTAAATCAGCCCCTATATGTGAGAAACCTCGCACTACAGTAGTCTTAGGGGCTGATTTACTAAGACACGATTTCGAATCCGAATTGGAAAAATTCCGATTGGAAACGAACATTTTGCCACTTTTTCGTTCTTTTTGCGATTTTTTTCAGCGTCTTTACGATTTTTGCGAAAAAACGCGAGTTTTTCGTAGCCATTACGAAAGTTGCGCAAAGTCGCGATTTTTTCGTAGCGTTAACACTTGCACGCAAAGTCGCGCCTTTTTCGTAGCGTTAAAACTTAAAAGGCGCGACGTTTCGCGCAAGTTTTAACGCTACGAAAAAATCGCGACTTTGCGCAACTTTCGTAATGGCTACGAAAAACTCGCGTTTTTACGCAAAAATCGTAAAGACGCCGAAAAAATCGCAAAAAATACGAAAAAATCGAAAAATTACCGAAAAAGTCGCAAAATGTTTGTTTCCAATCGGAATTTTTCCAATTCGGATTCGAAATCGTGTCTTAGTAAATCAGCCCCTATATGTGAGAAACCTCGCACTACAGTAGTCTTAGGGGCTGATTTACTAAGACACGATTTCGAATCCGAATTGGAAAAATTCCGATTGGAAACGAACATTTTGCGACTTTTTCGTATTATTTGCGATTTTTTTCAGCGTCTTTACGATTTTTGCGAAAAAACGTGAGTTTTTCGTAGCCATTACGAAAGTTGCGCAAAGTTGCGATTTTTTCGTAGCGTTAAAACTTAAAAGGCGCGACGTTTCGCGCAAGTGTTAACGCTACGAAAAAATCGCGACTTTGCGCAACTTTCGTAATGGCTACGAAAAACTCGCGTTTTTTCGCAAAAATCGTAAAGATGCCGAAAAAAATGGCAAAAAATACGAAAAAGTCGCAAAATTACCGAAAAAGTGGCAAAATGTTCGTTTCCAATCGGAATTTTTCCAATTCGGATTCGAAATCGTGTCTTAGTAAATCAGCCCCTATATGTGAGAAACCTCGCACTACAGTAGTCTTAGGGGCTGATTTACTAAGACACGATTTCGAATCCGAATTGGAAAAATTCCGATTGGAAACGAACATTTTGCCACTTTTTCGTATTTTTTGCGACTTTTTCGTATTTTTTGCGTTTTTTTCAGCATCTTTACGATTTTAGCGTAAAAACGCGAGGTTTTCGTAGCCATTACGAAAGTTGCGCAAAGTCGCGATTTTTTAGTAGTGTTAACACTTGCGCGCAAAGTCGCGCCTTTTTCGTAGCGTTAAAACTTAAAGGGCGTGACGTTTCGCGCCTGCTGTTTTACCGCTACGAAAAAATCGCGACTTTGCGCAACTTTCGTAATGGCTACGAAAAACTCGCGTTTTTTCGCAAAAATCGTAAAGACGCTGAAAAAAATCGCAAAAAATACAAAAAAGTCGCAAAAAATACTAAAAAGTCGCAAAATGTTTGTTTCCAATCGGAATTTTTCCAATTCGGATTCGAAATAAGTCGCAAAATTACGGATCATTACGAAAAAAACGCAATCGGACGCATTCGGCCCGTTCGTGGCTTAGTAAATGTGCCCCTAAATGTGAGAAATCTCGCACTACAGTAGTCTTAGGGTGCACAGTATTACGAGATTATCAAATATAGTAATAGTGTTATAGACACACAAAAAAAGTCAAAACTGGCACACCTAAATAAATTAAATTGTAACTTTTACTTCTAAATGGTTAAAATCTTACTAAAATAGATAGAAAAAGACAAGAAAATTAAAATTCTATCTCACACCTTGAACACGTTTCAGTTCTAGTAGTTACACTCCTGGATATTGTTACTTAAAAAGTAACTACATTCATGGTTAATTTTTAGGCTGGCAACATTGGTAACAATAATAAGGTTGATCTGTGTATAATGTCTTGTGTGATTTTTGTGCTGTAGAAGGGATGGCGATCCTATCTAACAGGTAAGTATTGAATATTCTTCCAAATAAAGGGGTTGCCACAACATCAGTATAATAAACTTTATTTATTCACCATTCCTATATTGTGTGTGTATTTATTGTCCACCATTGGCTTATATCAAAGGTCAGGTAAGTTATATATAAATCCTAAACCCAGTGGGATCCTTATGGTTCTCCCAAACAGGTAAGTCTCCTGATTATTATATATACACAATTAGTATTAGGCTCACATATACCCAGAGCCTGTCTGAGTGTTACAGCTTGGGTTGTTCCTATTATGTCGGGTTTATCTAGTTCAAAACCTTGGTATTACTTTCTCTTAACAGAGGCTGATTAGTTGTTAATTGATGCTTACTGCTTTGTTCATAAGAGCGCTAATTGCTGATTCCACTATTGTTTGGGAACTTTCATTAGAGTTACATATATATGTGCCTGGGATGATTGGATTAATTACCTTAGCAATAGTTTGTATATAGGTTTAACCGCTCCTTGCTACTTCAACAGAGTCGCTTCAATCAATTAATACTAGGGTTGCCCTTGGATCTATCTCAGTGCCTCATACAAAGCGTACCAAAACGGCGATTAGAATTCCATGTGATTTACACCTTATCGCCTCGATTACAACGATCAGTAATTATACTGAAGGCTTTTGACAAATCTAATACCAAAGCTTAATGCTCTTATACTCGGGCGGCGATTACAATTCCCAAACGGCTTACACAAGACGCCTCGATTGCGCAAAATCAGCGCTGACGTTTGCTTCACTATTTTTCAGAAAGTGGCGATTGTAATTTTATATTTCACAATATTTCACTTAATTGGAAAGGTGAAATTTCCACGTATATTTACCTTATATTATTCTCGATTACGGCGCTCTCATACGCCTATTCCCAAGTCTCTGTGCCTACTGCCCCATACATAGCTTCAGTATCACTGCCCCATACATAGCTTCAAATCACTACAAATGGTATTTTGAACATCCATGGTTCGCTTTACTGCTGATTAATATTAATTACGATATATTGTAGACTTGCTTATGCGGCGTGTGTTTACAGACAACTTATTAGCTTTCCACATTAGTTCCAATTATTGCCCCAAGAAAACAAACAGGTTTTTTGCAGTAAACTCTCTGATCCTTTAACTTTTTACCTTAACTATGCCTATTTCTTTGGCGCTTAGGTAGTTCCACCGGGTCGGCACATTGATGACCCGACACTAATAACTAATCACACAGACAACCGTTAGCGTTGCCAGTCGGAATCCTCGTGCCTACACCTTTGTTTGTTACCTCGGCAGCCAGGATTTTGAGTTAGACCGACGGCATTGCATTTAAAGTTACGGCGGGATCTCAGATCCTTTTTCAGGGTGTTTATCTTAGCCTAAGTTATTAATTCGGTACCTAGCTAATTCATAGAATTTACCCGCTAATACCGGAAACTTCAACTTTTTAATCGCCCCAAAATCATTATGAATCAAAAGACAGGAACCCGCCCAGGTTACTTATCTGAATCCATGTGCCTACACCTCTATTTATTACCTCGGCACAGGGTTAAACCGAAAAATCACAGCTATTCCAGCCCAAGACTTCAAATCAGTATGTAACCAGTCTACATTACTGGATACCAAATCAACAGGAGGTCAGAACGAAAAAACAAAAAGCTCCTGTGCCTACACCCATGGTTGATACCTCGGCACACGAGATACTCGATCAAGTGTGTGAAACGCCAACGCGCGTTTCGCATAGAGCTTTCTCCAGGCGAAATCTTTTGGTCGTATTCGTCGGGGTGCTTTTAAATCCATTTTAGCCAATCACTTTACTGGTACGTAATCAGCCTATCAAATTTATGGTACTACTTCCTTCCCATATTATTATTTATCCATTTGGAGTCACAATCATGTTTATTCATATAACGGAATGACGGACATTCAATCAGGGATCGTTAACTTGTATATTTGATTTACGTGATTTATTCATTTATTATTTATTGTTTTTATTTTTTATATAAGGAAGGTTTATTCACTTATTATTTTGTCAGTAACATGTATATATTAAATGACATCATGTGAACAGTGAACTAAGAAAATACCTGACTTAGTCTGTCTATACTTCTAAGTATGCTGACATATTTTATCATATCCCAATTATATTATTATATTGTATGAATGGAAGAATACTACAATGGTGAGACCTATGTCATTGATTGTGATTAAAAATTAATGGTGATTGTGGTGTTGACGTTAATATTAATTGAAAATATGAAATCAAAAGAAATTTTAGTTACTAAAATTAGGTGAATTGTATGAGTGAAAGATGATTATTTTAATAAATTATAATCAGTGTTTATACCCTTTATATGTAGAGTGGAAATTTTGAGCAACTATTTTCCATCTCAATGAGAGTAGTAATAGAGACTTGTGAAAAACGTGAAATGTGTATATAAAAAAGTGAATAAGTGAAAACTTCTAGTGCTCAGAAGGGAATTTTCTAAAAAAAATTTTTGTTAATAAGTGTACAACATTAATTGTGTGCATATCTTATGTATATACAATAAAAACAGGCAAATCAAAATCAAATTCTTATGTCCGTAAAAATGTGCTAAAATCAATATTTTCATTTAGACCTTCGGGTGAGAGGGAATTCAGAAGGTAGATCCATCTACTTTCTTTTCTAAGCAGATGTTCTATTATATTGCCCCCTCGTATTCCCAAAGGTGCATGTTCAATTGCCCAGAATTGTAATTTCTTAGAATTGGCTTTATGGAAGTTCAGAAAGTGACTGGCTACTGTGCTAAGGATTTTATTGTTAGCAAAATCAGCTTCTGCGTTTTTGGTGGTACTGACATGTTTCTGTATTCTTTTATTTAGGGGCTGGGTTGTCATCCCCACGTATTTTTTGTTGCAAGGGCATTCCAAGCAAGAAATTACATTAG
The DNA here is from genome assembly GCF_000004195.4 of Xenopus tropicalis. Classification (NCBI taxonomy): domain Eukaryota; kingdom Metazoa; phylum Chordata; class Amphibia; order Anura; family Pipidae; genus Xenopus; species Xenopus tropicalis. The sequence continues at coordinate 13,306,308 of NC_030684.2, forward strand.
TAGTCTTGCAGTTTATATAGTCATTAACGTAGTGTATACGTCCAAAGCGATCCAAAAATTTGGCTTGAATTTTTACCATATTGCAGGAAATACAATTCCCACATTTATATGTGCCTTTTGTTGGTGGTTGTCTTTTTTTATTCATGAAATGACTCCTAGTTAACTGATCCCCCAAGTTTGGACACCTTTTATAGCAAAAGGATACTTTATCTGGTAAGATTTGTTTCAATACAGGGTCTTGGCGTGCTATGGGCCAAAAAGATTGAATAATTCTTTGTAACTCGTGTGTATGCGGTCCGAACGTGGTGACAAACCTTATTTGATGATCTTCAGTGGTTTCTATACGGTTTGTGTTTAATAATTGATTTCGATTTGTTGTAGCTGCCCTGTGGTATGCTTGTTTCAATATTTTATTTGGATATCCCCGCTTCTTTAGTCTCTCTTTCAGTTGTTTTGCTCGTAAAGAAAAGATTTCATACGTCATACAGTTCCGTCTTAGGCGTAGAAATTCGCCAATTGGTAAGGACTTTTTCACTGTTTCTTTATGGAAACTTTTGTAATGCAGAATTGTGTTGGTAGCTGTCTCTTTTCTATACAGATCAGTGATGATATTCAAGTGTTCATCTATTATTATGGTGAGATCTAAGAACGGGACCGAACTTTGTGATACTGTCTTTGTCAGTTTTATATTAAGAGAATTAGTGTTGAGGATCTGACAGAAATCCTCTAGCAGATTCAAAGGTCCCTCCCACAGGAAAAGAATGTTGTCAATATAACGAATCCATAACGGGATGTAGCTCGTAAAAAAACTTAGATCGTCAGAAAAGACATGGTCTTGTTCCCACTTACCTAGGAACAGGTTGGCGTAGGTCGGAGCACAGGCCGTACCCATCGCCGTTCCCTGTATCTGCACATAAAAATTATTGTTGAAGACAAAATAGTTGTGATGTAGAATGAAGTTTAATAACTTCATTAAAAAATATCCCTTGTCTTGAACCATAGTACTATCCATATCTAAGAAATACTAGGCCGCCTCCATGCCATCTTCATGTTTAATTGACGTATATAACACCTCTACATCCAGTGTCACTAGCCACGTGTCCTTATTCACATGAATTCCTTCTAATTTAGCCAGGACTTCTGTGGTATCTTTGACATAGGATGGTAATGAGATTACATATTTCCTTAGATGTTGATCTATGCATTTACTGGCATTTTCGGTCAAATTGCCATTTCCTGACACTATGGGGCTGATTTACTAAGACACGAATTCCGACCGAATTGGAAAAATTCCGATTGGAAAACGAACATTTTGCGACTTTTTCGGCGCCTTTACGACTTTTCGGAAATTATCGCGACTTTTTCGGTACCAATACGATTTGCGCGAAAAAACGCGAGTTTTTCGTAGCCATTCCGAAAGTTGCGATTTTTTCGTAGCGTTAAAACTTGCGCGAAAAGTTGCGCTTTTATCGTAGCGTTAAAACTTAAAAGGCGCAACGTTTTGCGCAAGTTTTAACACTACGAAAAAATCGCAACTTTTTGCGCAAGTTTTAACGCTACGAAAAAATCGCAACTTTCGGAATGGCTACGAAAAACTCGCGTTTTTCCGCAAAAATCGTATTGGTAACGAAAAAGTCGCGATAATTTTCCGAAAAAATCGCAAAATACCGATCATTACGAAAAAAACGCAATCGGACGCATTTGGCCCGTTCGTGAGTAAGTAAATGGGCCCCTATGGGTCGGCCAGGGGGTTTCTTACTGTTCTTATGTATCTTAGGTAGAAGATAGAATGTGGCAGTTCTAGGATAGTTTGCCGTTAGAAAGGCTTTTTCTTGGATAGAGATGAGTAAGTCCTTAAAGGCATCTTCTATTATTTGATTGTATTTACTTGTATATGTGTCAGTAGGGTTAGAATATAGTCTCTTATATGTGTTTGAATGTAATTGTCGTTTTGCTTCAAGGATGTATAATTCATTTGCCCAGATAACTATATTACCTCCCTTGTCTGAAGGTTTGATCTGGACATCTTCCCATGATCTAATGTCTCTTAAAGCTTCTTTCTCAAGTTTGGTAAGATTATCTGGATACATCCCTGACTTTAAATTTTTTAAGGCCTCAGAGACCATGTCCTTAAACACTGAAACATGCTGACTAATACTGTAAGAAGGGGTAAAGTCTGATTTTTGCTTTAGTTTTGTTCCTTCCACTGAGGGGACTGCACTTGGAGTCTCATTTTCTTGCAGCAAATCTTCCAAAATTTTTAGTGTCTTATGTTCCTTATCTAGTGGGGTGTCATAGTCTTGTTTGTTAAAGTGTTTTTTAAGTAACATTTTTCGACAAAACAAATTCAGGTCTTTTTCTAACTCAAAATGGTCCCAACGTGGAGTGGGGCAGAACGAGAGTCCTTTAGTTAATACTGATAAGTGAGTATCATTTAAAGAGTGTTTGGATAAGTTAATGACTTGTAATGCCTTATTTTCTACGTCCTCCGCTGGTACCTCTTGTAGTTGGAACTGTAGTTCTGTCTTTCTTGAGGTCTCAGCGTATCTCTTTCTTTGTCTCCTCCTAATCTTATATTTCGAGTGGGCAGAGTGGTTTCCCCCACTCTGTTTCTTCTTAATTGAGGCCTGCTCTGCCAATTTCGGTTTTCTAAAAAATTTATTCTGGATCGCTCTCCTCTACTAGACTGCATTTCCGTATCCGATGTGTCTAAATCTTTATCTTGTTTTCTAGGGGAGTTTAAGCCTTTATGTGGCCAGTTGTATACTGTCCCCATATTAAAATCTTGTTGATCTCTGTATAATTTTCGTTTTTTACGTTCTATGATAATAGATTCATACTTATCAATTTCTGATATTATCTTTTCATACCCTTTCTGAACTTCAATTTTACTGATTTCAATTTCCTTTTGAATTCCCTCAATTTCTCTCTCTAGTTTCTCCAAGTTTTCTCTTTCATTCGCAATCAAGATCCCCATTAATTTGAAGGAACATGTGGTTAGTGTCTCTTCCCACTTGTCCTTCAGATCTGTGTTAGATAATTCAAACGAAGGGTAAAGGTGGCCATACACGGACCGATTTTTTACTTACAAACGACCGATTCCCGAACGATCCGATGCTATCGTTAAGTTATCGTATAGTTGGTGGTGTACGAACGATCGTCGTCCCACTAAACGAGTCGACATTATCGTCCCCAAAATCGATCGGCCAGGTTTAAAAATTTTGGTCGTTTAACGATAAAATCTGCCAGTTGGTGTGAGTGTCAGACATTTGTCTTTCAACGATTGTTCTCTGCGCATGTCACGATTGCCAGCAGTGGAAGTCAACGACATTCGATCGTACGTAGATGTACGATCGTACGTATTTTACGATAATGATGCGACGAAATCTTTCCCGAATTATCGTTGCTCGTGGATGGCATATCGTATGGGAACTCGATCGCCATACGATCGTTTGTCGATATAATCGTTCATCGCACAACGAGCGAAATCGCCTCGTGTATGGCCACCTTTAGTGTGTAGTCTTAAGCCTCTGGGGACAAGATTTTGTTGCAAATACTGTTCAAAAAAATTCATGCTCCACCAACTTTTTGTCTGTTGTAGCATAGCATATTTCAGATTTCGTAATAATTCATTGTTACTGTTAGATATTGATGTGTCTAAAGTTAGGGGTTTAGAAAAGATCTGAGAGAGATTTTCTTTTCTCCGTGCATTTCTTTCTCTCAGATTAAAGGTGGGAATCTCATTTAAAGACTGAGTACCTGTTCTTTGTAACATGATTGGCTTATCTGTGTGCAGAGGTAGGAATCGGGAAAAAGAAGAAACCCTAAAATTCTGAATATATACTAAGGGGCTGATTTACTAACCCACGAATCCGACCCGAATTGGAAAAGTTCCGACTTGAAAACGAACATTTTGCGACTTTTTCGTATTTGTTGCGATTTTTTCGGCTTCTTTACGAATTTTCATTACCAATACGATTTTTGCGTAAAAACATGAGTTTTTCGTAGCCATTACGAAAGTTGCGTAAAAAGTTGCGCTTTTTTCGTAGCGTTAAAACTTACGCGAAAAGTTGCGCATTTTTCGTAGCGTTAAAACTTAAAAGGTGCAAAGTTTTGTGTAAGTTTTAACGCTATGAAAAAAGCGCAACTTTTTGCGCAAGTTTTAACGCTACGAAAAATCGCCAGATTTTATGCAACTTTCGTAATGGCAACGAAAAACTCGCGTTTTTACGCAAAAATCGTATTGGTAACGAAAAATTCGTAAAGAAGCCGAAAAAATCGCAAAAAATACGAAAAAATCGCAAAATACCGATCATTACGAAAAAAACGCAATCGGACTCATTTCGACCCGTTCGTGGGTTAGTAAATCAGCCCCTAAATGTGAGAAACCTCGCACTACAGTAGTCTTAGGGTGCACAGTATTACGAGATTATCAAATATAGTAATAGTGTTATAGACACAAAAAAAGTCAAAACTGGCACACCTAAATAAATTAAAATGTAACTTTTACTTCTAAATGGTTAAAATCTTACTAAAATAGTATGTCTTTTGATTCATAATGATTTTGGGCGATTAAAAAGTTTCCGGTATTAGCGGGTAAATTCTATGAATTAGCTAGGTACCGAATTAATAACTTAGGCTAAGATAAACACCCTGAAAAAGGATCTGAGATCCCGCCGTAACTTTAAATGCAATGCCGTCGGTCTAACTCAAAATCCTGGCTGCCGAGGTAACAAACAAAGGTGTAGGCACGAGGATTCCGACTGGCAACGCTAACGGTTGTCTGTGTGATTAGTTATTAGTGTCGGGTCATCAATGTGCCGACCCGGTGGAACTACCTAAGCGCCGAAGAAATAGGCATGGTTAAGGTAAAAAGATCCAGATCCAGGATCAGAGAGTTTACTGCAAAAAACCTGTTTGTTTTCTTGGGGCAATAATTGGAACTAATGTGGAAAGCTAATAAGTTGTCTGTAAACACACGCCGCATAAGCAAGTCTACAATATATCGTAATTAATATTAATCAGCAGTAAAGCGAACCATGGATGTTCAAAATACCATTTGTAGTGATTTTCTGATGCTGAAGCTATGTATGGGGCAGTAGGCACAGAGACTTGGGAATAGGCGTATGAGAGCGCCGTAATCGAGAATAATATAAGGTAAATATACGTGGAAATTTCGCCTTTCCAATTAAGTGAAATATTGCGAAATATAAAATGACAATCGCCACTTTCTGAAAAATAGTGAAGCAAACGTCAGCGCTGATTTTGCGCAATCGAGGCGTCTTGTGTAAGCTGTTTGGGAATTGTAATCGCCGCCCGAGTATAAGAGCATTAAGCTTTGGTATTAGATCTGTCAAAAGCCTTCAGTATAATTACTGATCGTTGTAATCGAGGCGATAAGGTGTAAATCACATGGAATTCTAATCGCCGTTTTGGTACGCTTTGTATGAGGCACTGAGATAGATCCAAGGGCAACCCTAGTATTAATTGATTGAAGCGACTCTGTTGAAGTAGCAAGGAGTGGTTAAACCTATATACAAACTATTGCTAAGGTAATTAATCCAATCATCCCAGGCACACATATATGTAACTCTAATGAAAGTTCCCAAACAATAGTGGAATCAGCAATTAGCGCTCTTATGAACAAAGCAGTAAGCATCAATTAACAACTAATCAGCCTCTGTTAAGAGAAAGTAATACCAAGGTTTTGAACTAGATCAGCGTTTTTCAACCGCTGTTCCGCGGCACAAGATGCTGACTGGTGTGCCGTAGGCAGGGCCGCAATTTTTACTTTCAAAGGGGGCCCGGCGATGCTACAGTTTTTCTTAGTAGCTCGGGCCCCCTTTAATAAAATCCGGGCTGTAGTAAAATGCTGCTGGGCACCAATGTATTAGGGGGGGGCCACGGGGCACACTGACTTATGGGGGCACTGCTGCTGGGCACCAATGTACTAGGGGGGCTGGCTCTTAGCACCAATGTACTGGGGGACACTGCTGCTGGGCACCAATGTACTAGGGGGGCACTGCTCTTGGCACCAATGTACTAGGGGGGCACTGCTGCTGGGCACCAATGTACTAGTGGGGCACTGCTCTTGGCACCAATGTACTAGGGGGGCACTGCTCTTGGCACCAATGTACTAGGGGGGCACTGCTCTTGGCACCAATGTACTAGGGGGGCACTGCTGCTGGGCACAGAGTTAAATTTTTTAACATTTTCTAATGGTGGTGTGCCTCGTGATTTTTTTCATGAAACAAGTGTGCCTTTGCCCTAAAAAGGTTGAAAAACACTGAACTAGATAAACCCGATATAATAGGAACAACCCAAGCTGTAACACTCAGACAGGCTCTGGGTATATGTGAGCCTAATACTAATTGTGTATATATAATAATCAGGAGACTTACCTGTTTGGGAGAACCATAAGGATCCCACTGGGTTTAGGATTTATATATAACTTACCTGACCTTTGATATAAGCCAATGGTGGACAATAAATACACACACAATATAGGAATGGTGAATAAATAAAGTTTATTATACTGATGTTGTGGCAACCCCTTTATTTGGAAGAATATTCAATACTTACCTGTTAGATAGGATCGCCATCCCTTCTACAGCACAAAAATCACACAAGACATTATACACAGATCAACCTTATTATTGTTACCAATGTTGCCAGCCTAAAAATTAACCATGAATGTAGTTACTTTTTAAGTAACAATATCCAGGAGTGTAACTACTAGAACTGAAACGCGTTCAAGGTGTGAGATAGAATTTAAATTTTCTTGTCTTTTTCTATCTATTTTAGTAAGATTTTAACCATTTAGAAGTAAAAGTTACATTTTAATTTATTTAGGTGTGCCAGTTTTGACTTTTTTTGTGTCCAGAAGGATTTTGTAAGCTATCCTTTGCTTGACAAGCAGCCATGCTAGTGAGCTTAATTGAGGCTGAGCAGGATCCCTCTTAGGAGAGAGCAGGAGGATCCTGGCAGCAGAGTTTAAGATTGATTGCAGGGGAGAGAGGTGGGAGTGCAGGAGCTGAAGTCAGGGTTTGACTGTACTACTAATATTTCTCTCCTATTCATTTTCCTTTCTCTCTTTCAAACCAAAATTGGGTTGCTAGGGAAAACTGGACCTAGCAACTAGCTGTCTGTTCAAATTCCAAGACGCTCAGCTGAACAAAAAGCTAAAAAATAGGAAAGCTAGAAAATAAAGACTAACTGCAAACTGTTTTGGAATATCCCTGTGTACATCACACTTAATGCTAATTTAAAGGTCAACTTCCCCCTTAATAACAGTGGAACAAATCTACAAGCGAAACCAAGAATGCCGCAGGGGTCATTTATAAGCGGAAGTGCGGCATACAAAGTGCCATTTTAGGCCATTTTAAGTAACCATGTTGTATTTTAGCTCAAACACAGCATTTTTACCCCCCTACAATTCCACATGAGCCGGAGACACAACTGCGGCCCAAAGGCGCCACCATCTGGAGAAAGCAGGTATGCGCTCAAACTGAGGTGCAAGTCCCGCTAACGTGCCGGGCTAAAGGGAAGTGCTGTGCCCCTACAGGGTACGGTACCACTGGAACCAGGAGCCAATACTTATAGCTGATAGGAACGTGTCACTATTACTTTTATCAGTGTGAATCCCCTAAATATGAATGCCAGGGCGCTACTGGGCAGTTTGGTGCCGGTATGTACAGCATTACATAAGGGTCCGGCCTACAGAGACTCCATCACAATAGCGCATACAATTTATCCCATAGGTCACTTTAGCTACTGCAAAATCAATGCACTTACTGCATTTTATGTGGAGTAAAGTTACAAAAATATCCCCAAGTTTACCCAAGAAAGCCATGTATTTTTGGACAGTACACGTTAGGGTGAATCTGAACGGGGTAACCATGTCTCTCAACTCCAAACTACTAAGTTGCAAAACTTTCTGTAAATTAGCGCTTTGAAGCAGCACCTAAACATCACCTTACAGCTTACATTTTACATCATTTCTCCTTAAAAATGAATGGCAGCGCCACGGGGCCCCCGAACAGTTTAATGCCTAATGTGCTTAGGATTACAACTATACTCACTATCCCACAGTTACACTCTGTACCCCTGATACCATCTTGCCTTACTATACTCACTATCCCACAGTTACACTCTGTACCCCTGATACCATCTTGCCTTATTATACTCACTATCCCACAGTTACACTCTGTACCCCTGATACCATCTTGCCTTACTATACTCACTATCCCACAGTTACACTCTGTACCCCTGATACCATCTTGCCTTACTATACTCACTATCCCACAGTTACACTCTGTACCCCTGATACCATCTTGCCTTACTATACTCACTATCCCACAGTTACACTCTGTACCCCTGATACCATCTTGCCTTACTATACTCACTATCCCACAGTTATACTCTGTACCCCTGATACCATCTTGCCTTACTATACTCACTATCCCACAGTTACACTGTGTACCCCTGATACCATCTTGCCTTACTATACTCACTATCCCACAGTTACACTCTGTACCCCTGATACCATCTTGCCTTACTATGCTCACTATCCCACAGTTACACTCTGTACCCCTGATACCATCTTGCCTTACTATGCTCACTATCCCACAGTTACACTCTGTTAAAATCTGTGCAAGGTACTTAAACTTAATTTCAACTATAAATGGAAAAAAGACCATATAAGATATCTGGGAATACACCTCACACCCAACTATGCTTCTCTATATAAGGAAAACTATGCTCCCCTCATAACCAAGACACTCAAAGATCTTAATACATGGGACCCCTATACATTATCATGGCTAGGAAGAATCGCTACAGTGAAGATGGTCACCCTACCGAGGCTTCTTTACTACTTTGAGACACTACCGGTGCAAGTTCCTCTCCCCACACTCAAAATGATACAAAAGAGAATAACAACATTTATTTGGTGCTCTAAGAAACACAGAATCTCCCACAAAATCCTAAGCAACCCCATCCCGCATGGGGGTCTAGGAGCCCCTGACATACACAAATATTATCTGGCATCCCATTTACGACAAGCTGCAGCATGGTCGGACAGGGTACACTGTGGGAAGTGGGTGACCGTAGAAAACGATAATGTACAGCCATATACTATCTCCTCACTACTATGGAACATAACTATACCCCCAGATATCAATGGAAAGCTCCTAAATTCCATAAAATGGACTCTTTCCATATGGAAACAGACAAAAGCCCCCCACAACTTTATACAGAAGCCATATAGGCTAACCTGTCCTGTACGGCCAGTCTGGTTTAAATAAATATATTGTTTCAATGCGTTGGATAGTTTTATTATAAACACGACACATCATCATATCAGTCATTTAGTATTTATACATTGTTTCATATATTTCTGCCACCAGCAATGATTCACAATCTTCGCAACTTTTTTCAGATAACACACAAGTTAGTAATAACATATTAAGAGAAAAGGGCCGTTAAATGAATAATACATGTACCGTGAGTGCAATAATATATATTATATATCTACAAGTTGCATAGCAATAGCTATCAAAATGTAGCCAAATCTGAATGCAATGGGCTATAGGCAGGAGATGCAAACAGCTTATCTCTAACGTTCCTGTCTAATATCAATATTGTCTTTATTAGGTGCCTTGTCACAAAGAAATATGGATTTGATCAGATGCTCTATTTGTTGTCTCTTTATATATTTATTCTGCCACTCGCTATCACCATGTATTTAGCAGTAACATTAAAGGGAAGCCCCACTCAGAAACTCTTTTGTATTGTTACAAAAACCCAATAGATTTAAAGTTGTCTGTAAATGTTATGACAAACAAACATTTCATGACATGTGACCAGAGATGACTTCACACACAGCAATGTGACAGTTGGGTTTGTCCGTTGGTTGACTTTGTGGCGAGAGGTAAGTCTGAATCCCCTCTGAGAGATTTTTTGCCAAATAACCCTTATTTTAGCTAAAAAAAGATGGGAAATAGTTGGGTGATGCCCCCCTAGACTAGCGGATGTTGCTCCTCTCACAGATTTTAGTGAATTTGGAGAATTTTAGAGATGACATTAATCTTAGCGCTGGTTGGGAGACACAGACCCAGGGTTTGGCAGTTTTGCAGCAAATATATATATATTTTTTTGACTGGGGACCCCATAAACATTTGGAGGCCATACAATACATACATTTTTCCTCCCAGTATTGACAGGCTCCTTAGAGTTCTGCCCCTTTGCCCCGGGTATCTGCCCTGCTCTCATGTAGCAACCTTAACATTTAACTGAATACATTTCAATACATTTTTCCTTGCAAAGCAAAGCAATTGGCACAGAAATGAATGGGGTTGATCTTTTCCCATCAGCCTGTACAGCCCCCTAAAAGCACTGTGACACCAGGACCCACGCTTGGTTGGCAGCGCTGTCCGGAGCCCTTCTTTGCACCAAACTTTTGTATCTCTCCCAATCAAATTCTTCATTCTATTAAAGCTTCTAATAATTGGTGCTACTGGTTATTTATAGAGCAGCAAACATATTCAGTAGCGCAGTACAACTGGGAGGGATACAGAAAGGGAACCCTAGTATATACTGCTATAAATGGCAGAGAGGATCACAAGAGCTCACAGTCTCTTCTCTCTCCTGAAATAGAGCGATTTGAGAGACTTGAGAAATAGAGCGATTTGAGAGATTTGCAGCGACTCCTACCATCCTTGCGATATAGAAGAAGATACAGAAGAAGACACACAAAAGTCTTTTTAAAGACTACACCTTTTCTCCACAGCAGAAGAACAAGAAGAACCTGCCGGACCCATTGTGGTTCACCTGGTAAGGAACCAGCATTTTTCCCTCTGCAATATGTATTACATAGTAGATGAGGTTAAACAAGAGGCACATCCATGGAGTTCTACCCCTAACTCTGATCTTTACTGTGTTTATTTGGGGTTTTTTAATTTGACATCTTTAGATTAACTCTAACCTTCCCAAATCTCTATTTTATATGACAGAGGCAGCAGAGATGGGCATGAGTGCCAGCAGCCGGCAGTACTACGAGTACCGCTATGGGAAGGTAAGCGCCCCTAGTGCTAATAAATACACATTGCTGTGGTATGTGGGCTAAGAAATTCTAATTATTATTACTGAGGATTAAAGAAAACCTGCTGGAGACCTTAATGTCTTCTTGTTTCCTGCATTTCTGTAGATCTCATGGTGGATCCCCCCTGATCGGGACATCTTCGAGATCAGGGATTTTGAAGATCCACGGGCGGGTCCCTATTTGGAGTGCATTAGGGACCAGATAAGAGGAGACATCAGGATGGCACTCTATGATCTGTGGATGGCCAGAGATTGTGTGAAGATCACAAAGTGGTGGCAATTTCGCCTGAAGGCCGACTTCCGAGGGGACTACAGGTACATCAAAGCCCACCTAAAGGGCCTCTACAAAGACCTAGAGGCTATCAACAAGGTCATCCTGACACGGAACAGCGAGAGATATTAAGGTGCAGTATAGAATCCATCCTTCTTTCCCTTTCTTCTTTCTATGCTGTTTGCTGAAATGGAAATATTCCCTAAATGATGGCTATTTTGTAATGGAAAGGGGCTGATGGATTGAAATCAATTGCAATTCTCAGATTTTGTGCAATGTGTGAAGCCCATGTAAGATGCCAACGTTGTGGGGAAAAATACCCACTTGTTCAGTGTTTTAATTTTGCTTCAGCGCCCGATTTGATATTAATGTGCCCCTAAGTGTAATAGGGTTTCTCCAGGGATATCGCTTGCTAAGGTATAAATAAGTTCTTTTGTTTGATTTTTGCAGGTGGCCCTCGGAACTAATAGGCAAAAGGTAAGATCCGCCCAGATCCACCTTCTCTCCTATCAACCGCAATTCCACCAGCGGTGCCTGCACTCCCATCCACCGTAATTCCACCAGCGGTGCCTGCACTCCCATCCACCGTAATTCCACCAGCGGTGCCTGCACTCCCATCCACCGTAATTCCACCAGCGGTGCCTGCACTCCCATCCACCGTAATTCCACCAGCGGTGCTCCCCCTTTCATCTAAAATATGGTTCATACACAAGAGCACCTTAAGGTGCTTGGTAAAAACTGCATTCCCTTTCCATCCATCCCTCAGACTGCAGGAGCCGGGGTCTGCAGGCTGCCTGGGGCCCAATGGAATGGTGTGTATGCTACCATATTCCCTTGTTTCCCTCACCCTGCTTCCCTTGATTATGGCAAGCAGGGTGAAGGCATTGATTCTGGGAGAAAATCCGATTGCCGTTAAGGAGTCAGGAAGGAATTTTTCCCTCTAATGAAGCAGATTGGCTCAAAGCTTCTCAGAGGTTTTTTTTGCCTTCCTCAGAATCAATGAAAAACACAATTTATTATTTTTACTATTAATAAAACTGTGATTTTCACAGATGAACCATCAAGCCGTGTGTGTGTCTTTATTCTGGGTATTGGGCTCATTTGGAAGGGGAAACACATAGAAGTGAAAGAAGAAAGAAAGAGAAATGTACACATGTTGCTGCTTTATAAGAAACCCTGCTTTCCACTGTATGTGTCAGTCTGATTCCTTACACCCCCCAGCACTTCAGTACCTGTGAGTGACACACACCAGTCCTCCTGCGGGTATGGCTGCTCCACCAAGCATTCTCACACCGGGCTAACGGGCTGAGCTTCTGTTTATAATGGCCATTCTTGGCATCCTCCCATCATTCCCCATCATGGCATCCAGCCCTGAGACCAAATCACTGAAGGGTAAAATGCACAATACAATATTCATTGGGCAGATGAGAAGGTGCCTGTGGGTACAAAACCTGCTCCTGTAGGGTTACTATGCAGCCATATTCCCTGGATACACAGAATATTGCCAGGTGAGCAGTAAAGCACAGAACCCACCCATGTTATGGAACCCCATACTGAGGGGAAGGGAAATCCTTCTGATTTCCAACAAACAGGTAACTCTTTTGTATGTATCAAATCCATTCCCTTTTCAAAATATATGGATCCCTAGTCCTGCCGGTGCCATCTGAACCAGGTGTAACTGAATGAGGCACCGGGAAGCAGCAGCGGGCAGAACCCCTGTGGCACCGCGCCGTATACAAGAGCAGAATAAAGACCTTCCTAGCATTGCTGGATACAAACACCAGCATGGCGTAACATCAACATTCCCCTAAAGCTTTAAGCTACTGCCAGATGGGACTTATTACCCGTTGTGTGTGGCACCCAGGCCCATGCCAGCGGATTGGCTGATACTTGGCCTGCGTTTATTATACACCGGCTGAGAATCAGCCCCCCCTGGCAATAGCTTCAATGAACAGCGATACAACCCAAACCCAACTCTTTCACTTTAATGTGCCAGCGTTGCCCCCCTGTCCCATCTCTGCCCCAAACTAACAAACAATTCTGTTACTCTTCTCTAAAACTGAGTTAGTAAGGTAACACAATTACTGCTAGAAGTAAAGCTACAGAGGAGAAAGGGTTAATACTGTGCCTCGCGTGTGTATCCCAGTTTGTTACATGCTATTATTCCCATCATTTAGTTATGAAGAATAGCCCCCAGTAATGTACAGAGGGGTAACAGCCCAGAGTGGGATCCGCTCTCTGCTTGCCAATAGCGTGCCAGGAATCCGCACCACTGCCAGATATTTGCAGCAATGGAAACGATATTAAACCCCAATGCTGCTCATATTCAGACAAAATCGCCGGTGCTGCTACCTATGGGATTCCCATTACTAGCCGGGCAGAGCAGTTTATATACGGCAGTACAAGCAGACAAACAAGTGCCCGTGCCCTGGGCCGAGCATAAATGGAGCACACAACTAGCAGCTTCATTCTACTTATACTTTATTGTAGTTTGGGGCGTGTTTTGGGGAGACCTGCACCTTTTTCAAGCATCCTGGCAACACTAAAATAAAGTCTAAGCAAGCAGCATTCACTTGCTCTGTGTGTGCTCCTTCCCATTAATACTATGTACTATAGTCGGTGCAGGCACAGGACAGCCGGACCCTCGGCACCTGAACCAATTGGTGTGGCTAAGTAATAATACAGCACAATGTAATGTAAAGGGTAAGTTCACCTTCAAAGCAGAACAAAAGTTGGTTCATCTTTAAGTTAACTTTTAGTGGGTCATAAAATCTTCTGTTCTCATCAAGTTTTAGAGCAAAACAACACGGGAGCAGGGTCTGGGGGCCTCGGCACAGGAGCGGAAACCATAAGGGAGCGAATTTCAATCCATGTGGGCATAACATCACAGCATTACACATTTAATATTATCCCCCTGTCCAATGGCTGCGCCTGTAATTCTGTTAACATCAAAACTTTTTCTACCTTCAGATTTCGATTGTGCTGCTATAGAATATAGAATGTTTATGTACCCGTGTCCCTTCTCCGACGGCAAACTAGAATGTTTATGTACCCCAGTGTCCCCTCTCCGACAGCAAACTAGAATGTTTATGTACCCCAGTGTCCCCTCTCCGACAGCAAACTAGAATGTTTATGTACCCCAGTGTCCCCTCTCCGACAGCAAACTAGAATGTTTATGTACCCCAGTGTCCCCTCTCCGACAGCAAACTAGAATGTTTGTGTACCCCAGTGTACCCTCTCCGACAGCAAACTAGAATGTTTATGTACCCGTGTCCCCTCTCCGACAGCAAACTAGAATGTTTATGTACCCCAGTGTCCCCTCTCCGACAGCAAACTAGAATGTTTATGTACCCCAGTGTCCCCTCTCCGACAGCAAACTAGAATGTTTATGTACCCCAGTGTCCCCTCTCCGACAGCAAATTAGAATGTTTATGTACCCCAGTGTACCCTCTCCGACAGCAAACTAGAATGTTTATGTACCCCAGTGTCCCCTCTCCGACAGCAAACTAGAATGTTTATGTACCCCAGTGTCCCCTCTCCGACAGCAAACTAGAATGTTTATGTACCCCAGTGTCCCCTCTCAGACAGCAAATTAGAATGTTTATGTACCCCAGTGTACCCTCTCCGACAGCAAACTAGAATGTTTATGTACCCCAGTGTCCCCTCTCCGACAGCAAACTAGAATGTTTATGTACCCGTGTCCCCTCTCCGACAGCAAACTAGAATGTTTAAGTACCCCAGTGTCCTCTCTCCGACAGCAAACTAGAATGTTTATGTACCCCAGTGTCCTCTCTCCGACAGCAAACTAAAATGTTTGTGTACCCCAGTGTCCCCTCTCCGACAGCAAACTAGAATGTTTATGTACCCCAGTGTCCCCTCTCCGACAGCAATCTAGAATATTTATGTAGCCCAGTGTCCTCTCTCCGACAGCAAACTAAAATGTTTATGTACCCCAGTGTCCCCTCTCCGACAGCAAACTAGAATGTTTATGTACCCCAGTGTCCCCTCTCCGACAGCAAACTAGAATGTTTCTGTACCCCAGTGTCCCCTCTCCGACAGCAAACTAGAATGTTTATGTACCCCAGTGTCCCCTCTCCGACAGCAAACTAGAATATTTATGTAGCCCAGTATCCCCTCTCCGACAGCAAACTAGACATTTCAAGGGGGTGGGCCAGTGACATCAGGGTGTGGCCGGTGATATTTTGGGGCAGGTCTTGTGCTATCAGGGGGCATTTGGAAATCCAAACAGGCAATGTTTACCTGGATAGCGCTTCTGAAAACAGGGCTGTCAAAGTAAAAATTAAACTGATGTCAACACTAGCGCTTGTTGGGGGTGTGAGGATATGAAGCCTGTAAAACAACCCATTTCCCCCATATACACAGAGCCCCTATGTAACCACCCACACACACAAGGGAAACTAACAGGAAAAAAGCCAGCATCATATTTCATACCCTCAGAACAATTGCAAATATAATATGCTGCTCCGACATCATGAATTATGCCCACAAAGCTCAGAAATTGGAAATACTGTGTCAACGTCATATTTAAACCTCACAAAACAGAAAACTTGAACAGTATAAATGCAATGCCAGCCTTATATGTAATGCCCACAGGGTGCATAGTCAGTATATATGCAGTGCCAATATCATGTATAATGCCCACAGGGCACACAGCCAGTATATATGCAGTACCAACATCATGTATAATGCCCACAGGGCACACAGCCAGTATATATGCAGCACCAACATCAAGTATAATGCCCACAGGGCACACAGTCAGTATATATGCAGTGCCAACATCATGAATAATGCCCACAGGGCACACAACCTGTATATATGCAGTGCCAACACCATGTATAATGCCCACAGGACACACAGCCAGTTTAATATGCAGTGCTAACACCATGTATAATGCCCACAGGGCACACAACCTGTATATATGCAGCACCAACACCATGTATAATGCCCACAGGGCACACAGCCAGTATATATGCAGTGCCAACATCATGTATAATGCCCACAGGGCACACAACCTGTATATATGCAGCACCAACACCACGTATAATGCCCACAGGGCACACAGCCAGTATATATGCAGTGCCAACATCATGTATAATGCCCACAGGGCACACAGCCAGTATATATGCAGCACCAACATCATGAATAATGCCCACAGGGCACACAGCCAGCATATATGCAGCGCCAACATCATGTATAATGCCCACAGGGCACACAGCCAGTATATACGCAGCACCAACATCATGTATAATGCCCACAGGGAACACAGCCAGTATATATGAAGTGCCAACATCATGTATAATGCCCACAGGGAACACAGCCGGTATATATGCAGTGCCAACATCATGTATAATGCCCACAGGGAACACAGCCAGTGTAAATATGCAGTGCTAACACCATGTATAATGCCCACAGGGCACACATCCAGTATATATGCAGTGCCAACATCATGTATAATGCCCACAGGGCACACAGCCAGTATATATGCAGCACCAACATCATGTATAATGCCCACAGGGCACACAGCCAGTATATATGCAGTGCCAACATCATGTATAATGCCCACAGGGCACACAGCCAGTATATATGCAGTGCCAACATCATGTATAATGCCCACAGGGAACACAGCCAGTTTAATATGCAGTGCTAACACCATGTATAATGCCCACAGGGCACACAGCCAGTTTAATATGCAGTGCTAACACCATGTATAATGCCCACAGGGCACACAGCCAGTATATATGCAGTGCCAAGATCATGTATAATGCCCACAGGGCACACAGCCAGTATATATGCAGTGCCAACATCATGTATAATGCCCACAGGGAACACAGCCAGTATATATGCAGAACCAACATCATGTATAATGCCCGCAGGGAACACAGCCAGTGTAAATATGCAGTGCTAACACAATGTATAATGCCCACAGGGCACACAGCCAGTATATATGCAGCGCCAACATCATGTATAATGCCCACAGGGCAAACAGCCAGAATATAAGCAGCGTCAACACCATGTATAATGCCCACAGGGCATACAGCCAGTATATATGCAGTGCCAACATCATGTATAATGCCCACAGGGCACACAGCCAGTATATATATGCAGCACCAACATTATGTATTATGCCCAAAGGGAACACAGCCAGTGTAAATATGCAGTGCTAACACCATGTATAATGCCCACAGGGCACACAGCCAGTATATATGCAGCGTCAACATTATGTATATTGCCCACAGGGCACACAGCCAGTATATATGCAGCGCCAACATCATGTATAATGCCCACAGGGCACACAGCCAGTATATATGCAGCGCCAATATCATGTATAATGCCCACAGGGCACACAGCCAGTATATATGCAGTGCCAACATCATGTATAATGCCCACAGGGCACACAGCCAGAATATATGCAGCGTCAACACCATGTATAATGCCCAGAGGGCACACAGCCGGTATATATGCAGTGCCAACATCATGTATAATGCCCACAGGGCACACAGCCAGTATATATGCAGCGCCAACATCATGTATAATGCCCACAGGGCACACAGCCAGTATATATGCAGCGCCAACATCATGTATAATGCCCACAGGGCACACAGCCGGTATATATGCAGCGCCAACATCATGTATAATGCCTACAGGGCACACAGTCAGTATATATGCAGTGCCAGCATCATATAATATAATAAGTATAATAATAAAGTATAATGCCCAAATAATACATTATGCCAACAGAAAGCAAAGTAAAAACACATGTACATTTCATGGCTGATGCCCTTGAATATATAGTGAAGGGAAAAGAAGAGCAAGTTGGTGGCACAGTGGCACTTTGGGGCTGGGAAAGAAGCGTGACAGAGAAAGAAGGTTACGTTTGGTGGGAGAGGTGGAAAGGAGTTATCAGAATAGCGGTCAGGGAAACAGTGAGTTTATAGGGAGGGCACTGGGGATATAGAGAGAAGGTGGCATCAAGGGGTTAATAGTGCCATGTCTGGGGGCAGAGGCAAAAGAGGCTTTGTAAATGTGTAGCAGGAAATGATAAACTATTAATGGGTTAGGGCACCGGCACACAGGCGGTTTTCTTACCCACGATAAACTGAGATACCGCGGGCGAAGAAACGTCCCTAGTTCCCTTCTCACAGGCAATAATGGAAATCGCCGGTGGGGAAAACTACAATGCGCTTCCGCTTTCCTAAGTTGCCTCGCGGGGAATCTTTGGGTGACTTGAGAAACCGGAAGCAGTGCGTACGTTTCCCCCCAGTGATTTACATTATTGCCAATGGGAAAGCATTTTCAGGAGAGCAGTCGCCGGCGGTAGCGCAGATTTACTGCGGGCGACTAATCTCCTAGTGTGCCATCATCCTTACCAGGGAGTTGGTAGGGGCAGAGGCAGAGGGGGCTGAAGAGAGACAGCAGGGAGCAAACACACTGCTAAGGGTTAATATAGAGGGATTTCTCTCCATACTCACCCCCTGCAGCTCCTCTCTGATCCTCCTTCTCTCCTGCTCATGGTATGTGCCCCCACCTGTATAGTCTGGCCAGAAATGGGCCCCTACCCTGATGTACCGCTCCATTAACTCCACACATGCTGGAAAGATCCTTGGAAAAAGGGCAAAAAGCATTCCATTAACTCCACACATGCCAAAATGTTGCTTGAAATTGGGGAATACGCAGTCCATTAACTCCAGAAATGCCTGAAAGACTGGGAAATGGGAAATGAACACTTTGTTAACACCACACAAAATACACTAATTATACACACAGTGAGAAGCAGTGAGAACCATAGCTTAAAATCCATTAAATACACTGATCTCTGAAACCCCAGACCCCTTACCCTTCCAAAAAGCAGGTCTCCTGTAGGCTGCCTTATGTTGTACCTGAAGATCTCAGCATGATAGAGTTCAGAAAGAGCTCAGAAATCTTTTGTGTTGCCAAATGTTCTCAGTAGCCCCTCCTTGTGGTAGGCATGAGAATAGCACCCAAGCAGTAGAAACCCTGTTTCCTTCACACCAATATTACAACTAAAAAAGTAAAAATTTGTCAAATGCTAATTCTTGACATGCAGACGTGATGTTTTTTCGCATACAACTATTTTTTATTCTCATTCCAAACACATTAAAGTCAATGTGCAACTTTTTTCACACTCAAATCAGTCAATGGGCATTTTTTTCTCAATTTTACTATCGTGCCTTTTTTTTCACGCACTTTATTTTTTAACACAACTATTTTCTCCAAATATATCAAAATCATTGTTATTTTTGTTGTGGTCAGTTTTTTCCCCAGTTTAACGAAAATTTTTACCAATTACGAAATGTATAATTTCACTGTGAATCCATGCCTAACGAATAAATTTGCTCATCACTAGTGCCAATACCTTTCTTTAGATGGGAGCTCCTTTGGGTCGGGCCCTCTATAGCTATTGTACTTGTTATAGGTTGGTTTGTATGGTTTCTTGTATGTTTAATGTATACATGCATTTATTGTACAACCCTGCAGAATATGTTGGTGGTTTACAAATACATGTTAATAATACTTAATGCCCCCAAAACATGTAGGGTTAAGACAAAACAGAGCTATTTCCCATTTGCTCTGTTGCCAGGGTGCAGCAGCCAGCAGAATGAAGGGTCCCATTACACACCTTTACTTTAGGTGCTGTAACGAAATTGTTTCCCCGCCGCCTAGTATCACATTATAACAGAGTTCATTTATGAAAAACCACCACGACAACTGACCCCTCCCCGACAGCAAAGTTTAATGCCTACCTACACCAGTGCCGGGCACCTTGCCCCTCCCCTGCGTGTGTTAATTTGCACATTTTTGTTCATTTACGGTGCGTGAATAAACCAGTATGTGCATAGGTGCAGTCACAGGGCCCAGGGGTAAAGGGGTGACAAAAGAGATACATTCCTAGTGCCCCCACACCATTGCACCCTCGGCACGTGCCTCTCCCGCCTACCCCAATTCCAACCCTGATCTGTTTCATCTACAGGGGTCCTACACATGGTGACAGGCACATTACAATGCCTTCAGTGTCCACCCCACCATCTCAGTGTGTATGACCCCCATATAAACAAACTTTGGCCACCTGAGGGCCACAGCAGATGGAAACACAATGTACTGGGGCTACCTCAGTCAACACAATAGTCCGGCAATTACCAACTGGTAAGGCAGGGAGAAAAAGCTGGGCAAATTCCAACAACTAAAGTTGGAGGCAGACTCGGTGGGAGGGGGGTGCACAAATAGATATTGGGATAAAAGCCATAGTGAAGAGACTGACCAACAAGATAAAGAAAAGAGGGAAATGACACAAGGGACAATTTTATACAAGGTATGTAGAATGGTTGGGAGTAGAGGCAGACTGGGCCAGTGAGGCACTGGGAGAAAACTCTGTGGGCCCCGCCACAGCGGACCCATTGCTTGGCCTGTGAGTAGATCTAATTGTAGGAGGTGCTGCAGCGGCAAAGAAGGAAGCGGTGCAACTGGGAGGAATGGGGGTATACGCAGGTACAAGTCCCTCTAACGTGCCGGGCTAAACGGAAGTGCTGTGCTCCTATAGAACCAAGGTAAATCAGCCTGAATCCCCTAAATATGAATGCCAGGGCGCTACTGGGCAGTTTGATACCCGGTATGCATAGCATTACATAAGGATCTGGCTTGTAGAGACTTAAATATCACAAAAGTGCATACAAATAGCCATGTAATAGTCACAGCAGCAACAGCAAAATCAACACATTTTCAGCATATTATGCTGGGTAAAACCACAAATAAAATGTTGACTCAAGAAAACCTTGTATTTTAGGACAGTAAATCCTAAATGGGTAAATAGTTTTTTTTTTTTTTTTTTTACTAAGAATTAATGAGTCGCAAGGTTTCCCTAAAATTAACAGCTTTGACAAAATACCTGAAAATCACCACAAAGCTTGCATGTTCCAGCATCCTATCTCCCTCATCATCAGGTGCCAAGATAAACCATCCTAAAAACCAATGCCAGGGGGAAACCGAACAATGTGATGCCCAGTGTGCATAGAATTACCAAAGTATCAGATCTATAGAAACTCCAAAATCAAAATAGCGCAGTCCTTCTGTCCTTCTCCCCATCATCCACACACTTTGTATCCCACCTGAGCAACACTTTACTAACTGCCCCAACCAAATACTCCTCCCCATCCCCCCACACACTTTGTATCCCACCTAAGCAACTCTTTACCCTCTGCTCCAACCAAATACTCCTTCCCATCCCCCACACACTTTGTATCCCACCTGAGTAACACTTTACCCTCTGCTCCAACCAAATACTCCTTCCCACCCCCCCACACACGTTGTATCCCACCTGAGTAACTCTTTACCCTCTGCCCCGACCAAATACTCCTTCCTATCACCCACACACTTTGTATCCCACCTAAGTAACTCTCTACCCTTTACTCGCACCAAAAACTTCTTCTCCCCATCGCCCACACACTTTCTATCCAACCTGAGGAACTCTTTACCCTCTACCAAAACCGAATACTCATTTTCTCATTTTTACCCTCTGCACCGGCCAAATACTCCTTCTCCCCATCACCCACACACTTTGTATCCCACCTAAGTAACTCTCTACCCTTTACTCGTGCCAAAAACTCCTTCTCCCCATCACCCACACACTTTCTATCCAACCTGAGGAACTCTTTACCCTCTACCAAAACCGAATGCTCATTTTCTCATTTTTACCCTCTGCACCGGCCAAATACTCCTTCTCCCCATCACCCACACACTTTGTATCCCACCTAAGTAACTCTCTACCCTCTGCCCCGACCAAATACTCCTTCCTATCACCCACACACTTTGTATCCCACCTAAGTAACTCTCTACCCTCTGCCCCAACCAATACTCCTTCTCCCCATCCCCCCACACACTTTGTATCCCACCTAAGTAACTCTCTACCCTTTACTCGCACCAAAAAGTCCTTCTCCCCATCGCCCACACACTTTCTATCCAACCTGAGGAACTCTTTACCCTCTACCAAAACCGAATACTCATTTTCTCATTTTTACCCTCTGCACCGGCCAAATACTCCTTCTGCCCATCACCCACACACTTTATATCCCACCTGAGAGACACTTTACCATCTGTCCCAACCAAATACTCCTCCCCATCACCCACACAATTTGTATCAGGGCTATAGAGCTAAAGACAGAAATACATGCACTACTGATTGTAACTCTTGTAACTATTGACTGTAACACATGCATGGCTTATTGTAACTCCTGAGCTACTATCAGACCAGCACTGCTGATTCTAACCTCTCAGTTAGTGACAGAATACCTGCACTGCTGATTAAAAACTCCAGAGCTACTGACAGTAATACCTGCACTGCTAGTTGTGACTCTTGAGCTACTCACAGTAACATATGCACTGCTTATTTTAACTCACGAGCTACTAACAACAATACCTGCACTGCTGATTGTAACTTCTGAGCAACTGAAAGAAATACCTGCACTGCTGATTGTAATTCCTCAGCTACTGACAGAAATTCCTGCACTGTTGATTGTAACTCCTGAGTAAGTGGCATTAAAAGCTGCACTGCTGATTGTAACTCCTGAGCAAATGATTGTAATGCACTGCAGAGCGTAACTTTTGGGCTACTGACATGACTAAATGCACTGCTGATTACTACTGAGATGCACTGCTGGTTGTAACTCTTGAGCTACTGAACTTTATACCATTTTAAATAAATCTACTTTACAGATTTTGGATTTTACATCTACTATGCATGTGTAAGTCTGATGCCAAACGGACAATCTGGGCCAAATAGGGCTGATCTGACCATTGAGCTTTTCATTGGACCCAGATACTGGAAGAAGAACAAGAACTTCCTCTTGTGCCACCATCTTACCTTAGGGCAGTGCTTTTCAGCCAGTCAGAATTATCAGTTCAAGCTCCTCTCAAAAGGTTCAACCTTTGACCGAGTCGCTCCATGAAGGTCCAACGTCTGGTCATTGCCCCGCCTAAGCTAAGGAAATAAGTAGATATTGGAAAACATTAGAGTAATGTGAATACAATCACTGGGGGGCACCATCCAGTGATTCCACCTTTCCTTTTCCTTTAAGGGTATATATAACTTGATCTCTTTTTTAGGGAACCAAGGGTGTCAGGTTAGTGATCCTCAAACAAAAAATAATGGCATCTAAATGAAATAATATCCTATTAAATAAGTAATAAAGTCTGGGTTTCCTTGTCCTGTATACTTACCAATGCTGCCCCAGAAGCAAGGTTCTCACGCCTCATGGAGCTCTAGGAGATTCTATCTTCCCCCTGTGTCTGAGTTGCTTTTTACCTGAGAGAACAATTCACTGACGTTAATATACTCGGCTCATTACGGCAGAACAGTAGAAGGGAATACAGAATGTGAGTTCTAGAGTACGGTAAGGATCTGACTGATCACTGCGCAGCCCTACAGATCCCGCAGGAAACGTATCTCCCAAAATACAAAGTAAAAAAGGGACCCAGTCTAAGGGTAATGGCACAGGGGGAGACGCCTGCGGTACCTACAGTCCCCACCGTATTGGCCACTCACTGTAGCACCCAGCCATTTCCATGTGCTCACACTACAGAGCAAACTGACATATCCTTTATGTTTCATCCATGTTGGCCTTTATATCATTTAGTTCTGTTAGCCTAGAGCAGGGGTCCTCAAACTTTTTTGAACAGGGGACCAGTTCATGGGCCCTCAGACTGTTGGGGGGCGGAATACAGTGTGCATCAGCGCGTCACACCGGCCCAAGTGTCTAAGGGGCTAAGGACCACGCTGAGGCAGACAGGTAGTAGTCAGGGGTGAGGACGCAGCGGGAGCCGGTAAATGACCTTGGCAGGCCGTATCTGGCCCACGGCCTATGGTTTGAGGAGCCCTGGCCTAGAGTCTTACTCGTGTCCTACTAAACTGTGTGCGGAACTAAAACTTGCAGTCTTGAACTTTTTGCAGTTTCTATTCTAATAATTGCTTTGTCTGTTGTTACTTTATAATACAAAAGAGCAATGAATATCCTAAAAAGTATATCCTTATAACTCCACACAAATTTAACATTAAGTCCAGTGGATCTCAGGTGTCCAGGGTACATATAATTCATGTACAGTATAATATATATATAAAATCAATAAAGTTTATTAATATGCCTCTTGCTCTAAAATACCCTACAGGGGGCCCTACAACAACAGTAACTCCTGTATAGACAAATACATTTTACCCAAACGAGAACCATTCCCAAAAGAAATAAAATAATAAGTCACACAAATCAATCGGTTGGGATTGGGAGTCGCACCACTCAATAGATTTAATATCAACAGGTTGATATATTTTCTTTAAGAAAAGTCACAGAGTCTCAGTGGGGGTATGTGAATCCACATGACATTCAATGATTATATAATAAGGCTCCAAATTGATAATGCCTTGTATTTGATGGTAACTAAGCTGACTAGATCCATATTAGTGGCAAAACAATCCTACTGGGTTTATTAAAACCTAAATAGTTATTTATTGGGTTTATTTAACGCTTAAATGGTTTTAATCAGACTTAAGGCATGGTGATCCAAATTACAGAAAGATCCCTTATCCAGAAAACCCCAAAGCATTGGATAATAGATCCTATCCCTGTGCTTCAGAATATGTGCGCTGGTATTTCCCCACTCTTTGAAGGTTTGAACTTCAAAACGTAGTGACATCTAGTGGGAAAATAAGGGTAGTGCACAAATTGACTAACAGTCAATATTCTGATAACACAATTAGAATACATGGGCATACTGCACTTAGGGGCCCATTCATTAAAGTATGATTTTTTAAAATAATAAGACTTTCCGTGGCATGTTCATTCTTTCACGAAAAATACATATTTTTCGTACTTTTTCGTTACCCATTCCAGCTTTGGTATCGTACTGTTTTTTTAATGCTGTTTTTTTTAAAATACATTACATTGGAACAGCCAGTAGAAGAAACCCCTGTAGTGCCCTGACACACTCTAATTGCCATAGGTTTGTGTTCCTGCCACTGGTTAGGCTCATGTCACACAAGGCACTTTGTCTCCCTGGGATATTTTACCAAAAAGTGCACATGATCTTCTTTCACATCTACCAGTCACTTAACCCTTTCACCAACAGCCGATTTGGTCACTTTGCAGGTACTTTTATTGCCCAACAGATTTTGAACATTTGTACACTCTTTAATTTTAGGGGGCCTTTCCTGGGGGGCATTTAAATTTAGCCAGGGGGAAAAAACTATATAATTTTTTTCAGGACAACTTCAAGGGGACGTAAAGGCAAAAATGAATAATTGCTAAACACATTAATTGCGCAGCGGGGAGCAATTTTGCAGTACACACTGATTCAAACCCTTTGCACATTGGAGCTCTGGAATTTTGTTTGTTGGGCATATCCCCCCTGCTTGAGCTCTGCGTGCCTCCCCACTAAGGGCCACTGGCCGACCAGAACTTTCTGTTACTGGCCACCAATAAGATTTGAGCGGGTCTATAGGCGCACACAGTAAGAGGCACGTCAGCACTATTCTTATTGGCAATTGGGAACAGCAGGGAACAGGGACTGCCTGCTAATTCACTTTGGCGCCGATATGCAACCACCAAATTTTTTCCCCGACGAGGGCAATTTGAGTGCTTCAGTCTTGTAAATGGTGGATAAGTTTTAATCAGTATATATTGCAAAATTGTTCCTTATGGACTAAAGAATGCATATAGTAGTTATTATTATTTGCCTTTACATACACTTTAATATTAAAATAGGCTAGCATTTGGTGTAATTCCCCTTCTGCAACAAGAAAGTGGCTTCAAACTGCCTAAACATAATTGTTATAGATCACAAACTCCCAGCAGCACACTGACCCATTCCTACAGCACTGCTCCAGTAAGCTGCACACTTCTGATTTCAAGGCCAAATGTTCCTCTAACAGTAGGTTTCCCCTAGCAAACCATACATTTCTGGAAAGAACAGAATCTGACAAATGCAATATAGGTAATTGTGCCTTTCTACTCCAAATCACCAAACTGCAATGCTTTCCTAAAATTATTGTTTTTGTTAATAAAAATGTGTGAACTTTTTAAAAAAATGGTTTCAGTCTACAGCATCTTATCTCCCACAGGTCATTAGGTACCAAAATAAAACACCCTAACAATGCAAAAAAAATGATAACCTGCTCGAGACAGAAAGAGCATATTTATAAGATTCTTATGCTTGCCATTACGTGTAAATATCAATTTCAAGGGAAACCCCAGTGATAGCAGATCTTGTGAGATCTGGGGATCTGATCGATGTGCAGAAACTGAGATGGTAAATGGTAAAGCATTCTTGCAATTCTGACTCCAAGATTCTGGAATTCCTCATTTTCTTATGTCGACAAAACCTGTTTTCCAGGTATTCTAATTTCAATTGGAGGTTCAGAACCTGTTGTTTAATTCAATTACTTAATTAAGTCCATTTTTGTATTGTCCATCCTTGATTCGAGTGTATCTGTGTGTCTTGCCAATTCTTTATCTTTCTCAGAAACAGTAGTGATTTGTGCAGTAGCCTTGTCCATTAATGACTGGAACACCACTAGAACACTGTCAGATTGGTCCAAAGTTAGAGGACTTGTTTGAGTAGTTTGGGAAGTGGGAATTGCAGATTCCGTTTCCGCCCCATCCGAGTTGTGTGCAGATTGTATCAAACAACCAATTTGTTGTTTCAAGAAAGCGACAATTGGTTTTGTGGATAAAGGAAGGGAGAGGTTTTGCTTTTTTCTTTGATCATTAAAGATAAATAAAGTTGTAATCCAGGAGAAAGTTAAGTGGCACAGTAATGTGGAGGAAAATACTTGTAAAGAGAAATATTTAGCTGCACAGTAATGAAACATCACCTTTCCAAGATTATTTGGTGTTATGGTGCCATCTTATGGTGAAGGAGTTGAATTACAAAAGTATTTGACAATACAGTCCATAACCTCACAGTCCCAAAATTACTGAATATAACAGAGCATTTTTAAAGTGTTGAGAAAAAGCTGAAAGCCAGTGATAGGTTCTCCAATATCATAGAGCGGTTTGAGATATAAACCTTTCAAAGTGTTGTAGGAGATCTTAACGCCAATACGTCAGGTTATTAAACTCTTTATGCAGTTGTATTAGTCCAAGGGGCATATTCATTATAGTGTGGAAGCCAACATCACCAGTCATGTTGCCAATAAAAACCAATTAGCAATTAGAATTTGAACGGTCAACTACAAAAACAAAGATCTTATTGGCTGCTATGGGCAACATCACCAGTACCATGTTTGTCTCCAATGTTAATAATTACTGCCCCAAGTGTAAGACTAATAACCTTATGACTTACAATAACCATATGAATGCCATGGTCAGAACATAAAGTAAATCAGCCTATGCTTTCCCAAGTAGAAGCAACAAGGTCAATAAATTCATTCCAAGGCTTAATAGTTGCTATAGTTGCCTGGAGCTAAAACAAAAACAATTATGCCTCCATATAACTATAGAAAAAAGTCCAGAAAAATGGTAGAGAAGTTTTCCAAATGTCAATCAAATATACTTAAATTTCCATGTAGTTGACCGCTTAAAAGCTCAAAAAAGAGATAGGTATGTGGCAAAGCTAACTGGGCGCCAGGGTGAGAGATTCAACAAGAATAATTAGAAGCCAAAACTCACAATTTCCCTGTGAGCTGAAAAGCCTTAAGTACGTCACACCAGTCCTCCTGCCGGATACCGCGACTCACCATCCACACTGTAGGGAGCAGAGTCAGGCAGAGATTTGCAGCCTCCAAATGGGCAGCAGGCGTCTCGCTCAGGAGTACTCCAAGTCCATCTCTGTAAAGAAAAGGGACAGCTAGCGGGGGAAAAGGCATCCCTAATTTCACAAAAGAGACTGCAAATAGTCAACTCCAGTCAAGATTAACTGGCGTTCCGAGATCTGCGGCCTGCTTGCTGGGCGATGGCCATGCTCAGAAATACTTAGTACAAGTATTAAGTGAAGGGCTGTCATGTTCACTTACTAGAGTTTTTAATATCTTCGAAACAATTGTTGTTGTTTACTGCTTTGTTCAAAAAATAGCCTTAAAGAAATATTTTTTTACATCATGCAGGGAACTGGAGTTGTGAGAGGGATGTTCCCTTGCAAGAACAATGTAATAAGGAACTGATAGATACTACCAAGTTTAAGCATAAGAGCAACTTTATCCTGGGCAATATGGAGGGACACTTCTAGATCTAGTTGTTCTGACCCAGTACAATAAGGCACTGGGCAGGTTAATAACAGAGGCTGCTGACACAGCAAATAAGTTTCTCTTTGATGCTGTTCAGATTCCCAAAGCTTGCTATTGAACCTTATAAACGCACACTGATTTGCAGAATGCAGTACGCTAGACTCAGGGATAACATTCCCCGTGTTGCTGCTGTTCAGTGCGTAACTGCATCTCCCACAGAGGCTTCTGGGAATCATAGTCGAACAACAGAAAGGCCAGTGACTGCTTGAGACCTGTGCCTGTGGAGAAACCTGTGTATCTGCCGGAAGGATGAAGAAGGCCTGCACAGAATGATGAGCACCATATAAAAACAATAAAAAAAATCTTACCTGACAACAATCTGCTTTCTGATTCCCAGCGTCCCCAAGTATAGATGACAAGAAGCATTTTATGTTTAACTGTGGAGAGAGGCAAAACAGGTGTAAGAACAACATAGAAACTGGTTGGCATAGTTCCATCTGCAACATGTAGGCAGTTAACTTATGGGCAAACTTTGTCTTTAAGTGATAGAGCTCCTAATTTGTGTATGGCCACTCGGGAATTATTGGCCCTGCAAATTCATAGAACTGGGCAGCACTGCAACTAAAGCTCTGCAGCACCACTTGCCAATTCTTTAATACACATAGGGGCACATTCATCTAAGTACGAGTTCGAATCCCGAAATGGGAAAAATTCGGATTAAATACAATCATCTCTGATGATCGCAAATCGGAACAGTCACGGTAATATATTGTAAAATATTGTATTGGCGATCCAAAAGTCACAAAATTTTCGTATCGAACGATCGTAAACGGCGGGAAAACCTTTCTGAATTTGATCCTTCAGTGCATGATTTTGGAAGTCTCCCATAGGGCTCAATGGCACTCTGCAGCTCCAACCTGGCCCAAGGAAAGTCTCCCATAGGGCTCAATGGCACTCTGCAGCTCCAACCCGGCCCAAGGAAAGTCTCCCATAGGGCTCAATGGCACTCTGCAGCTCCAACCCGACCCAAGGAAAGTCTCCCATAGGGCTCAATGGCACTCTGCAGCTCCAACCCGGCCCAAGGAAAGTCTCCCATAGGGCTCAATGGCACTCTGCAGCTCCAACCCGGCCCAAGGAAAGTCTCCCATAGGACTCAATGACACTCTGCAGCTCCAACCTTGCCCAAGGAAAGTCTCCCATAGGGCTCAATGGCACTCTGCAGCTCCAACCCGGCCCAAGGAAAGTCTCCCATAGGGCTCAATGGCACTCTGCAGCTCCAACCCGGCCCAAGGAAAGTCTCCCATAGGGCTCAATGGCACTCTGCAGCTCCAACCCGGCCCAAGGAAAGTCTCCCATAGGGCTCAATGGCACTCTGCAGCTCCAACCCGGCCCAAGGAAAGTCTCCCATAGGGCTCAATGGCACTCTGCAGCTCCAACCCGGCCCAAGGAAAGTCTCCCATAGGGCTCAATGGCACTCTGCAGCTCCAACCCGGCCCAAAGAAAGTCATGATACCGAAGCTTGAATGAATCCGAAACTTTTGTACTCGGCGCAACAATACAATTTTGTCGCACAAATTTTGTTGCAAAGTACGAAAAAGTCACGCAAATGTGCAAAAAAGTCGTGCAAAGTATGAAAAAGTTGCAGAAAATACCCACAGTATGAACCAATACGAATTTTTTGTATTCTGAGTCAATGGTACTTTGATAAATGTGCCCCATAATGTAAGTTTACGTTGAATAATTAATGCATACGTTGCCCCTGTCCCTATCTGGGAAGGACATGCCATGTGTGGGAATATTACAGAGAGGGCAGGTTTGGGGGCTGATTGGGGCATGCCAGGGTATGTAAGAATAAATAGTGCAGTGTAAGTGCCATTGCGCAGGACATACACTATACCTACATAGAGAATGACATGAACATATTTACCAAAAAAAGGATTTAAAGAGAAGTTGCACAAATTACTACACGTAACACGTGTTAAAGGAAAACAAAAAGTTTAACCCCGGGGGCGCCAATTTGTCAGCACCACCCTCTGGCTTATTGACACAACCTTTATTATATTGCGGCTACACTTAATCATCATCATTTATTGGTTGATCAAATTTACCCTCGCTTCTCTGTGGAAACGCACTAGCAGAATGTCTTGACCATTTGGGGGCCTCCTCTCCTTATACAATAATCTCCTTTTCTGTCATACATACAATATAAAAGCTTCTCCCGGCTGTCTCACTACAGCATGTAGGTTTCCTACTAACCAACACCTGAACGCTCAGTCCCTAACTGCTGCACAATAGCCCAGGTTACTAACTCCAAACGCTACCTCCTTGTTGGGGCAAAAGACTGCCCTTGATACCCTAACAGCTACCTAACCAGCCCCAAGGTGGCACTGGCACACTGTGCTCCTACTTCCCCTGGTCTTGGCTAAGTGCAGCCCTCCTTACAGTCTCACAGCTGTCAAACTGACAGCACTGGCACAATGGGGGTATAGCATTTTATCCCAATAACCGGAAGTGACGTCACACAGAAACACATTTCCAGAAGTGACATCACACATATCCGCAAAATCGCTGCTGAAGCGGAAATATTGTACCCCCATTTGTGCAAATGCATCAAATGCCGTCACCAAATGCTTACTGCACATGCGTGCCCGAAATTCCCCAAAGGACTTTGTGAGATAAATCGGGAGAATGCTGCTTGGGGACGGGAGAACGGGAGAGAGCCACCAAAATCTGGAAACTCCAGAAGAGTGACAGCTCTGCAGTCTAGACTAGACACTTCCTTATATAAGCTCCTATGGGAGGGGGGTTCCCTACAGGCCAACCCTAAAGTGATACTGACATTAAAAAAAACAACTCTTCATAATATGAATTTATACTAAAACATAGCTCCCAACATTTTAAAAATGAAAAGAGGGACAAAAAGATTTGGCACAAGTAGCGCAGCAATTTTTTTTGACCCCGCCCGCTTTTGTGACCACGCCCCAATTGACACACCCCGTTTTTTTCTAAAAATACTCCTTTTATTTAGTTGAAATGGTGGGCTATAGCAAATGTGCTATACCCACATACTGTACTACCTAAGGAAAACAATATAGCAACTCCTACATATAAAATACAAATATAGAGAGAAGGCAGTCAGTTATAAGTGAGTTATAACTATGTACCAGATTTGCCCCCATACACAGTGCCCTCTATGGCCTAATAGGCAGTACCCTTTTATAAGGTTGCGCCCCGTGTGTACGTGTGACATCAGTAAAAGGGCCTGTCGCCGCCGCACAAGGATCCATATAAGAAGCAGAGCCGAACAAGGAGCAGGAGCGCCCGGCTCAAATCAGCGCATCCCTCCGTCCAGGCTAGTTCAATGAATGTCTATTAAGTAAATGCGGGACATTCCTGGAACTATCAGAGACAGCGGGATGCGCTATTAAAAGCGGGACAGTCCTGCGCAAAGTGGGACAGTTGGGGGGTATGCTAAAAGTTATTTATAGGTCATGCTGATTTTTTTCTACTGATATGTCCAGTCCTAAACCTGACTGTTCCTTCTCAATCTGTCAGTTATAGCGTCTAATGCTAACGGACTGGGAACATGGGTGATCAGATAGGTAATGTAAAAGCATCAGGCAGCAGATTTACAGCAAAATAATAAAGCTCGTGAAAAGACAATGTTATGATAGTTGCTTCATTTCTGCTGTCAGTATCTCTTTATGGTTTAGTGCCACCTACTGGCTAAACTTAAACATTGCCCAACTATTTACACTAACAAACTAAAATAAATGTTACCTCCTTACAGGTATTATATATTTATGAGAACTGTAGCTTTCTCTACAGGTACAGTTCTGAGATCTATTCAAATGCAATGACTGCAGAAGTAGGACATGGAACTATTTAAGCCAAAGCTTAGGAACAAAGATGCAGCACTCATAGGGCATATTTACTAAGTCACAGAAACTGCAACTTTTTTAAACTGTGGACCGAAAGCTCGAATTTATCAAATTGTCACACAAAAACCAGCATCAAAAATGGAAGGGACATCTGCCATTGACTTCTACAAGATATCAGATATAAATTTAAGCTGTCAAACTGTCAAATTTGGATTTTTAGCCATTTGCAAAAGTCACAACTTTTTTTTTCTGTGACTTTTAACCCTAAAAATCTGAAAGAAAAAAAAAATTGGGAAAAAAAAATCCCCCATATATCCCCCATAGAGACAGCAGAATTAGGAGAATGAGCCTTGGGTACAACTCGCAGTCTTGCAGTGTCAGTATATGAATCCGGGACAGATCATCCCTCAACAAACTGCAGGTTTTTGCTGTGAGATTATTTATGGGGCATAGTGGTTTTATTAGGACCTTTTCCCTAGTCTATATTAATCAGATTAAACTACAAACTTTACTGGTACTATTTGCCATTAAACCTCTTTTTACCCCACCATGGGTACATACTAGTGCAACAAGTTATCAGTTTCAGCTCCATATAGCCCCCAAATGTCCAATGTCAAATGTTGAGATTTTCAGGGATCAAAATTAATTTCTTCTTTACAAAATGTATTCTCACCCTACAACACCCACAGGTTCCTGAAAATCTTACTCCGTTCTGCGGAGTTTAATGGGGTTATGTACTGCCCAGTAGCTGATTGCTTATGTTTCCCATGCAACCGGCTTATAAGGCACCATCATTTTGCCATAAGAATGTCAAATAAGGGTAAAGGCACACCAGGAGATTTGTGCTGTAACATTTAAATGCTTTAGGTGGAGGCCATTATAGTCAAGGCATTTGGCACTGTAGGCCATGGGTAAGCAGGCCCGGATTTGTGGCGAGGCCACACAGGCCCGGGCCTAGGGCGGCAGAAGTTTAGGGGCGGCATGCCGCCCCGCCGCGAGAACATTTTTAAATTTATCTCCCATACGGAGCAGTCGGGACCTCTCCCCACAGCTCAGTATGGGAGTTAAAAAGAGCGCACTCGCGGCTGCGGGGGGTTGTCGCGCGTTCGCGCATGTGCACAGGTGGAGGGGGGGCACCAACAGGGGTTTCGGGGCGCCCAGAAGAGAAATCCGGCCCTGTGGGTAAGAGCACTAGCAAAGCGCCATGCGTGACATTATCCGTACTCCTTTGTGCTATATTGGGCATATATTGGGCATTGCTCTGCCTTTTATGTCTCATCAAGGGAAGAGGGAGAATTTTAGGAACTAAAAAATAACGTAAAATGTATTTTTCCCTCAAAAACATTTAATAAAAATTGATAGTACTGGGGAAGCAACAGTTACAGTGACTCCACAACAAAAAAGATGTGTCCTTTCCTCACAAGTAAAATAATATAATAGTCTCACTTGAAAGAAAAATAACATACACAACAATCCTTTTATTAATCCCTAAGGGGCTGGACAGCTGGTTATTACCAATAAATAATTACAAATAATTGACATTTCTGTTTGGTACTAAATAACTGCACTTGGGCTGCAGCTCTGTGCGTTATTCCTGCTTCGGAAACAAAGCCACCTGTATTAGAACCGAGATGCCTCATTAGATCATTTACTGAGTTCCACATCATAGACACGCTAAGCTAAGTCTAGACCTTCAGATCTTGCTCGGGCATTCCGGATAAGGGGTCTTTCCGTAATTTGGATCTCCATACCTTAAATCTACTAAAAAATCAATCAAACATTAATTAAACCCAATAGGATTATTTTGCATCCAATAAGGATTATTTATATCTTAGTTGGGATCAGTTACAAGGTACTGTTTTATTAAAATAGGCAATCATTTTTAAAATTCTGAATTATTTGATTAAAATGGAGTCTATGGGAAACGGGGTTTCCGTAATTCGGAGCTTTCTGGATAGCGGGTTTCTGGATAAGGGATCCCATACCTGTACTATCTGCCATTGATATCACCATGCACCCACACAGTAGCAAATGCTTACCAGTTCTCAGTTTCTGACCCATTTTTTTAGATTTTAACATATAAATGGTTTATTGGCGTGCTTCCTGTGGCTGTGTCTAACGGGTTGATTCCCTTTCAGGTTAACATTTAGTATGTTATAGAATGGCTTCTTCTTAGCAGCTTTGGATTGGTCTCCTTTATTTTTTTTCAATGTAATTTAATTGATTTTATTTAATGAAGAACAATATGCAGGGTAGTTCGGTGTCTGGTGTTTACGGTGTCTATTTCTTCTTCTGTTCTGTACTTTCATGGTGTTCGTATTGTGCAGTAAGCTTTTGTAGGGTGATCCCTAGCTTAGGAGAAGATAGTATTCTAGAGAAAACCCTGGTCTAGGGTGCCGAGTGAATTCCTCTAGATCTTTTGTCCTGTTTCATTTAATAATAGCGTATACTCCTTGGTGAGGTTCCCTAATAGTGCTGCTTGGGGTGGTGGGGTTGCTTATTTATCTGCCTGAAGCTACCAGTTTGTCCCAAGTTTGTAGCACGTACATTAACTTTGTCATTTCTGTCTCTAAATACTCGTTCTTTCATTGGTAGCCACTGAATCGCCCAGAGTGGGGAGTGTGTTATTATGTCCCTTACAATCCCTTACATTCCCACTCAATCATTTCCCAGCAGGCCTAAACGGTGCGTTATAAGAGAACAGGGCCGTTAAATGAATAATACATGTACCGTGAGTGCAATAATATATATTATATATCTACAAGTTGCATAGCAATAGCTATCAAAATGTAGCCAAATCTGAATGCAATGGGCTATAGGCAGGAGATGCAAACAGCTTATCTCTAACATTCCTGTCTAATATCAATATTGTCTTTATTAGGTGCCTTGTCACAAAGAAATATGGATTTCATCAGATGCTCTATTCGTTGTCTCTTTATATATTTATTCTGCCACTCGCTATCACCATGTATTTAGCAGTAACATTAAAGGGAAGCCCCACTCAGAAACTCTTTTGTAGTGTTACAAAAACCCAATGGTTTTAAAGTTGTCTGTAAATGTTATGACAAAAAAACATTTCATGACATGTGACCAGAGATGACTTCACACACAGCAATGTGACAGTTGGGTTTGTCCGTTGGTTGACTTTGTGGCGAGAGGTAAGTCTGAATCCCCTCTGAGAGATTTTTTGCCAAATAACCCTTATTTTAGCTAAAAAAAGATGGGAAATAGTTGGGTGATGCCCCCCTAGACTAGCGGATGTTGCTCCTCTCACAGATTTTAGTGAATTTGGAGAATTTTAGAGATGACATTAATCTTAGCGCTGGTTGGGAGACACAGACCCAGGGTTTGGCAGTTTTGCAGGCTGCAGCAAATATATATTTTTTTTTTTGACTGGGGACCCCATAAACATTTGGAGGCCATACAATACATACATTTTTCCTCCCAGTATTGACAGGCTCCTTAGAGTTCTGCCCCTTTGCCCCGGGTATCTGCCCTGCTCTCATGTAGCAACCTTAACATTTAACTGAATACAAATGGCAGAGAGGGTCCGGATCACAAGAGCTCACAGTCTCTTCTCTCTCTCCCCATTACATGAAATAGAGCGATTTGAGAGATTTAAAGCGATTTTGAGCTATTTGCAGCGACTCTTACGATCCTCGGTGATACAGAAGAAGACAAACAAAAGTCTTTATAAAGACTACCAACCCGACATCTATAGTAGAAGAACAGGAAGAAGAAGAAGAAGAAGAAGAAAAAGAAGAGGAATCTGCACAGTGAGTTATTACTAAATCCTTATTTGTTTATTGGGAGTCTCCACATTAACCCTAACCTTCCCTCTATTTTATATTACAGAACCATCCGACATGGGCCTCAAGAACAGCTGCCTGAGACCCAGGAACCAGGTAAGGCCGCTCACAATTTTTTTTTTTCTGCCCTCACAGAAGTCACTGTTGAGAAAGGTAACCAAGGGTTAAAGGAGAGCCTAACCCAATTATAAGCAGCATTTATGTTCAATTACTTTTAAATAGAAATATAAGGGATTATACAAGTGTGTGCCCTGGGAATTACATTTCCTATATTTACTTCTTACAAGAGTCGCCATATCATGTACGTTATCTACCATCAATACAACAGCACCCCTAGTGTAATAAATACCTGCCACTTGCTATTTCCCTCTGTGGTAGGAAACTGGCACATTATTATTACTATGAATTAAATAAAAACTGCTTAAGCCCTTAATGTCTTCTCTTTTCCTTCATTTCTCTAGGGCTCAGCGAGAAACATCCTGTGGCCCCCCAACGCTGACCCCTATCTGCGCTCTATAAAGAAGAAGATCGGCAGAAGAAATCCACAGAGCACAGACAGAGCTGTGGATCAGGCAAAGCTGCACTGACAACTGGAACCTTGCCCAGGAAAAGTGCAGCTGAGTGGAAGAAGGAGAAGAAGGAGATAAAGGCCAGACTCAAACACCTGAAACAAGGCCTTGCAGGAGATCAACGCTGCTATCCAGCACTGCACTGTCTAGGTGCCTTCTCCTTATCCGCAGTTCCACCAGCGCTCACCCCTCCTTCCAATATATGGTTTTATACACAGGGGCACACTGAAGGTACTCGCTAAATTCTGCATTCCCTTTCACTCCATCGGTTAGACTGCAGAAGCCGGGGTCTGCAGGCTGCCTGGGGCCCAGTGGAATGGAAGGGAATGCAGAATTCACCTAGTGCTTAACTGCGCTCATGTGTATGCCGCCATATTCCTCTCATTTAACATCGCGCATTGATTCTGGGAGAAAATCCGATTGCCGTTAAGGAGTCAGGAAGGAATTTTTCCCTCTAATGAAGCAGATTGGCTCAAAGCTTCTCAGAGGTTTTTTTTTGCCTTCCTCAGAATCAAAAAAGCGCATTTTATATCATCAATAAAACTGTGTTTTCACAGATTTACCATCAAGCCGCTGTGTGTGTGCCCTTTATTCTGGGTATTGGTTGGTCTCATTTGACAAGGGTTACATATAGAGGGGTGGAGAGTGGGAATGTATGTGAGATTGGATCAAATCAGCAGTGAAGAAACACTGAAAGGTTCAGTACCTGTGAGTGACAGTGCTCTTGCGGGTATGGCTGCCCCACCAAGCATTCTCACACTGGCCCAACAGGCTGGAGATTCTGTTCACAAAGGTCATTCCTGGCAATCCCCCCACCATTCCCCATCATGGCATGAAGGCTGTATATACATCCATCAAAAAGCTGTGGGGAAAGAAAAACAATGATTAGTCAAATAAACTCAAACCAGGGATTAATGTGATAGTCACACAGTAACAGCTAATCCTTATAAAAGGGAACAAAAAAATAAGGCAATATTTTTGATTGCATTTCAGTCTATAGGGATATTGTCCATATTCCAAAATCAAGCAGCCCCCCCTCCTGCCAGCACCTTCTTCCCTAGCCTACACTGCCATTTAAAAGGATCTACAATTTTGCAATCTGCGTAACCATACCATCAAGGAGCAAATGTCTGACACTATGAATGACACCCTAAGGGCTGTACCATAAGTGGGACAGGGGGATTAGGTGACTTGCATGATCCCAAGCAGACAGTGACTGCAGGTTACACATGGGCAGATGCTGACCAGTTTAGCTGACAAATGACTGAAGGTTATCTGGCTCTTTCTACCTAGCTTTAGGCTGTCTAAAACACACACAAAATAAATACAATGTATTTAAAAATTTGAGTTTTACCATATTTATACAAACTTTGAGCATTTTAAGTTTCGTATTTAGCTCCCTCAACAATTAGAGAGATTTGATCTCTTTTATAGTCAGTGATTGCTCTGGGCAGTATATACAGCACTACATTTATTCCTCAGTGCTGTACAACAGTTGCTCCAGAGTCTGGAACTGTAGCCCACTCCAGCATATGTGCAGGGGATGTTTGGACTTGTGTGTGTTGCTAACCCACGGGAACCTGTATATTATTTACATGGTAAGTAATTCTTGTGGGAATTCTCTCCCTGAAATGGTTGTACAGGCAGATACATTAGATAGCTTCGAGAAGGGTTTGGCTTTTTAATAAGTGAGAAAATACTAAAAACTAAAAAGTTACTAAAAAATCGATTTTAGTAAAATGTTAATTACAGTCTTTGAATGGATACAAACGGTTGCACTTGATCGACATGTGTCTTTCTTTAGTTTTTAGACCTATGTACCAGAGACAGCCACACTACTGCGCTAAAGCACTTGTAGGGCCCTTCTATGAGATAAGGTTGCCTACCGCTTGTGAATAAAGTGTTGGTGCTTCTAGACATTTCCAATTCACAATCACTTTATTTACAGGTGACTGAGATAGCTGTAGCAGAGCAGGAATTGATGAACTGACTAAATGGAGCTTCAGCTCAGATAGGACAGAGCACATTGTGGACTCCTCCACTCCACATAAGTCAGTTTCAACCCTGTCTAATAGACTTGTTATAATTCTCTAAACCTCGTATGTACTGGCAACTGTAATAGCAGCCAAAGGTGGTCTACCTAGCATTGTTACAGGGTGAATACTTAACAATCACCAAATCTGCTTTTTAACTTTTAGGTATATATTTTTTTACGGATCTCTTAGCATATGGTGTAAATCAAATGGTAAAAATTCATTTTAATTCCAGTGTGTAACAGTGCAGGAAATTTACACCATACTG
>NC_030684.2:13346480-13369206 GCF_000004195.4 Xenopus tropicalis
ATTGTGTTTAGCGAAATGATGTTGGCCATTCTTTACCATGGCAGATTCAGGGGTGGGGATTATCTGCCGCTTTCTTTCCTCTGTAATGAAAGAAAAAAAGTTTTATCAGAGAAATAAATGCACAAATAGGAAAAACCTATAATGAAATAACATGGAGGAGTGAGTATGAGTGACACATGAGGGATTTGGTGAAACACAAGTATTGACACTGGATCCCTACACTAAAGCGGAATCAGCCTAGTGATAGTTGGGGCCACAATTAGGCTTTCCACCTTTTGTTATGCTCTAATACCGGCCAGGGTGGGGGCATGTTTGCTAGGGGGCGGCACCCAGATTACGGCGCATGATGCAAATAGGGCGCGCGAGTAATGATATCCCCGCCCACATCAAGTAACCTAGCAGTGCAGCGGTTAGGGAGGCCAAGTTGGGGAGGAATTGGAGGTGAAGCGGGGGAATGGTGATGCAGGAGGCGATTGGGAGGAGTGGCTAGCAGGGCCGCGGTTGAAGGATGGGGCTACCCAATTATTATCAACATTTATACGTATAGGTGCAACCACTATGCCAGGGCGTACAATTTGCTGCGAGTTAATCCGCGCGTTAGAAAGTCCCATCGTCAGGGACTATGCCGCTCATAAGTTAAACATATTCCCGTCAATCGTATTACACAGTCTGATTTTAGAGTCTTCTTGCAGACTATGATTAGGAAAATGATGTCTAAACAAATGATGATAAATTGCTTGACGTATTCGGTGTGCTTATCGATCTCTCATCCACTATTTTAATTAGAGATAGTAACTTTTTAAAATTTTCATAATATTGGTAACTATCGCCAGTTATTCTTGCAGCGTCCAGTTCTACGCGAAGGAGAATACAAAAATGCGACACCAAAGCACATCTAAAATAGTAG
Source organism: Xenopus tropicalis (assembly GCF_000004195.4). Lineage (NCBI taxonomy): Eukaryota > Metazoa > Chordata > Amphibia > Anura > Pipidae > Xenopus > Xenopus tropicalis. The sequence continues at coordinate 13,347,388 of NC_030684.2, forward strand.
AAATCTGAGCCCTTACCTACTGAGCTGCAGGCGAGTCTCTATCAGGAAGTCACCCAGTCTGGGCTGTCAAGTGATTCGCGCTTCCCATTCTTGCCTCTCTCCATGAGAGAGTTCGCCATCAGACATGAGCACATACTTGTGCGCGTGTTTTACAGCAGAAAGGAAGATGAACCCTACCTTGCCCGAAGCCAAGAGACACCCACAGCACTTGCAGCCGCCTAAACATGGTGTTTTCCTTGAACCGACACAACATGCGCAGAGACCGAGTCACCTTTATCCCAGTTTTTCTTCCCAGAATCACCTGACTGTTCTACTGTAGAAGTGTTATATTTTTCATCGCCCCGGGCCCGAGCACTGCTTGTAGGAGAAATTGCAGTTAAAACTTGGAATTTTGCTACAATTGTTAGCAAATCCAGCTTTTATTTTGTGTTTTTTTTGGTTGTCTCTCTACTTTTATTCAGTGACTGGAAAAAAAGAATGGACCTTGGGGGGCCCGCCCTCTCGCAGCGGCCGGGTAATGCTCCGTAGAGGGCGGCCCTGGCGCGAATGAGGTCGGGCTGGCTCTCCTCTAGGCTCGTTCACTAAGGTGGAAAGGTGAACTGAGAAGAAACCAGAAAAAAAAAATATCCAAAAAGGGGATAAGCGCCGAAGTCCTAACTAGTCACACACTGTAGCAATCTGTATAGAGACGGGAATAAAAAGGGCAAGTCAGCTTCACGATAATGCATTTACCCTTTTAAGGTGCAACATTGGATCAGGGGCCCCATTCAAAGTGTTCCCCCAAATCTCACGCTTACTGACACTCAGGCCGGGATTCCATGTGGTACCTAGGGGTTAAATTGGTACTAGGGCTAATTTACTAACATAGGTGCCTAAATGCAAGTTGCAGTTGCCAATAGCAACCAATCAGTAATTGGCTGCTACCATTCCCCTAAGGGCATCACCATCATTTCAGAAGCACTGATTTAGATTTACCCCCTGCAATAGTAAGAAATAGTAAATCAGGCCCTGTGTCCATGGTAAGTGCAAGTACATTCAGTTACACATTAAGGTTGGTACATAAGGGCAGGGCAGATACCCGGGGGCAGAGGGGCAAAACTCTTAGCAGCCTGCAGTACTGCCCAACCCTGGGTCTGTGTCTCCCAACCAGCGCTGGGAGTAAAGGCGCCTGCAAAGCCCATTTTAGGGGAAAATTCTCCCAATTCACTAAAATCGTTGACAGGAGCAACATCCCCTAGTCTGGGGGGGGAGTCACCCAACTATTGCCCCTTTTTAGCTAAAATAAGGGTTTTTAGGCAAAACATCTACTACAGGAGAGATGCTTGCTTACCTCTCCCCACAATGGCAACCAATGGACTCTACCAACTGTCACTTCCTAGAGTGAAGGCAGCTCTCATCATATGACAAATTTTTATGGGCTTTATTTGCCCTTAGATGTGCAGTATATACATTGTATGTACTTATTGTGTACCCAGGTTGGTACATAAGGGCAGGCAGATACCCGGGGCAGAGGGGCAAAACTCTTAGGAGCCTGTCAGTACTGGGGACAACAAGCCCATTTTAGTGGAAAATTCTCCAAATTCACTAAAACCAGTGACAGGAGCAACATCCCCTAGTCTGGGGGGGGGAGTCACCAACTATTGCCCCTCTTTTTTAGCTAAAATAAGGGTTTTTAGGCAAAACATCTATCAGAGAGATGTACACTTACCTCTCACCACAATGGCAACCAACGGACTGTACCAACTGTCACTTTCCTAGGGGAAGGCAGCTCTCATCACATTGACATAACAATGCAGGCGCTGCTGTTAAAGGTTAAGGGGTATAGTTATCATGCTGTGTAAAAAGTGGAGAGAAGCATTACCGGTGATGTAGCCCAGGGCAACGAATAAGCAATTAGATTTCAACAGCTAGAAAACCAAATCAAAGCATCTGATTGGCTGCTATGAACAACATCACCGGGGATGTTTTACTCCACTTTTTACACAGCATGATAAATATACCCCTAAGTGTACCCTTTTGATGAGTGAGGTTTATATGGGCTTTGTTTGCTCTTAGATGGGCAGTACATACTGTAACTATAAACCCAGTGAGAATGAGGAATGAATGCATATTGGGGAGTTGTATCAGGAGTCAGAACCAGCAGTGCAGAGAAGAGAAAGTGAGAGACAGACACAGTGACAGTTACACATAACTATAAACCCAGTGAGAATTAGGAATGAATGGGTATTGGGAAATTTTGTCAGGAGTCAGAACCAGCAGTGCAGAGAAGTTAAAGGGACAGAAACAGTGAGAGTTACACATAACTATAAACCCAGTGAGAAAAGGAATTAATTGATATTGGGAAGTTGTATCAGGAGTCAGAACCAGCAGTGCAGAGAAGGGAAAGGACAGACACAGTGAGAGTTACACATAACTATAAACCCAGTGAGAATGAGGAATGAATTGATATTGGGAAGTTGTATCAGGAGTCAGAACCAGCAGTGCAGAGAACATAAAGGGACAGAGAGACACGGTGACAGTTACACTTAACTATAAACCCAGTGAGAATGAGGAATTAATTGATATTGGGAAGTTGTATCAGGAGTCAGAACCAGCAGTGCAGAGAAGGGAAAGGACAGACACAGTGAGAGTTACACATAACTATAACCCAGTGAGATGAGGAATGAATTTGGGAGTTTATCAGGAGTCAGAACCAGCAGTGCAAAGAAGGGAAAGGACAGACAGACACTGTGACAGTTACACATAACTATAAACCCAGTGAGAATGAGGAATGAATGGTATTGGGAAGTTTATCAGGAGTCAGAACCAGCAGTGTAGAGAAGTGAAAGGGACAACACACAGTGTAAACCCATGAGAATGAGGGATATTGGGAAGTTGTATCAGGAGTCAGAACAGCAGTGCAGAGAAGGAAAGGACAGAAACAGTGACAGTTACACATAACTATAAACCCAGTGAGAATGAGGAATTAATGTATTGGGAAGTTTATCAGGAGTCAGAACCAGCAGTGCAGAGAAGGAAAGGAAGACAGACAGTGACAGTACACATAACTATAAACCCAAGAGAATGAGGAATGAATGGATATTGGGAAGTTGTATCAGGAGTCAGAACCAGCAGTGCAGAGAAGGGAAAGGGACAGACAGAACAGTGACAGTTACACATAACTATAAACCCAGTGAGAATGAGGAATTAATGGATATTGGAAGTTGTATCAGGAGTCAGAACCAGCAGTGCAGAGAAGAAAGGGACAGACACAGTGACAGTTACACATAACTATAAACCCAGTGAGAATGAGGAATGAATGGATATTGGGAAGTTGTATGAGGAGTCAGAACCAGCAGTGCAGAGAAGGGAAAGGGACAGACAGAACAGTGACAGTTACACATAACTATAAACCCAGTGAGAATGAGAATGAATGGATATTGGGAGTTGTATCAGGAGTCAGAACCAGCAGTGCAGAGAAGGGAAAGGACAGACAGACACTGTGACAGTTACACATAACTATAAACCCAGTGAGAATGAGGAATGAATGGATATTGGGGAGTTGTATCAGGAGTCAGAACCAGCAGTGCAGAGAAGGGAAAGGGACAGACAGACACTGTGACAGTTACATATAACTATAAACCCAGTGAGAATGAGGAATGAATGGATATTGGGAGTTGTATCAGGAGTCAGAACCAGCAGTGCAGAGAAGGGAAAGGGACAGACACACACAGTGACAGTTACACATAACTATAAACCCAGTCAGAATGGGTACTGGAATGCCAGGGGGCTGTAAGTGCCACAGATAGTCACTATTATTGGGCTGGGGGGGGCTGTTGTATGCCTCTGAGGTATCTGGGAATGCCAGGGGGCTGTAAGGTGCCAAGACAGGTCACTATGTAAGGTTTGAATAATATCATATAATCATATATTCATAAATATGCAATTATTTGATACTTTGATACACTTTGATGCTAGCCATTATCATACTCCATTTTAGAGATGTATCTCCATTTGTAACAGCAACAGCAAGGCTTGAAACATCCCATAATAGTTGTTTTCCCAAAAAGTACCCTTGCACAACATTGCACCTTATAATATTAAGCCTTGAGGAAAACAATTTAATCTTATCTATTGCTGACGCATGTTATACGTTCTTTGTATCCTCCTTTAAATTCCTGTTCCCGCATGGCCATCCTTGAGGCCATTATAATTGATTCCTTTGTCAATTTGCATGCTACACGAATAGTATAAATACTATGATCACGTAAGAATAAACTGGAAAAAACAAGTTGAACTTTCCATTGGAGCTGTGTCTTCTTGTCCCCGTATTACGTCTTGTCCTGGTGGAGGGCTCCCTACGGAATTAACTAAAATTTAAAGATCGGCGGTTCGGACCTTACAGTTCATCGGTACCAGGAGTGGGGTGTCGTCAGCTGGAAGGCGTGAGTATAACTCTATTAATTCTTGAAGTTTTACTCTGATCTGGCTACGGGCACCGCACATGTCCGTATTTTTTGGCAGCAACATCGGAGTCTGCCTATAAAGTGATTTATTCGCTGCTGAGGAGCGCAATAGGGTAATTTATTGCGCTGCTCGAGAGCGGCAAGGTTTTTTTGCCCTCATTGCGCTGTGGAGCCCGCAGGATTTACAGGAGGTAAATTTATGTCTGCTGTGGTAGCAGGAGGTTGGCCGCCTCAAATTTGTTTCATATTTGACTGGGAGCCTCCTGAAGCGGATTTTTTATTTTCTCTTATTCTGCCAATATTGTACTGTAATATATATAAATGTTCACATAAACACGCAGGGCATTAAGACTGATCGCATATCGTTGTGGGTATTGTTGGGACCTTGATCTACTATTTATTGCTGGGGCTGTTTGGCCTCTGGTATGGGAATGCCAGGGCTTAAGAGTTGCACAGACAGTCACTATTTATTGGGCTGGGCGGTGTGCCTCTGGGTACTGGAATGCCAGGCGGCTGAAACGTGCCACAGTCATCACTATTTATTAGGCTGGGGGGCTGTTTTCCTCTGGTACTGGAATGCCAGGGGCTGTTAAGTCCACGACCATCACTATTTATTGCTGGGGGGGCTGATTGTTCCTCTGTACTGAATGCCCAGCGGCTGTAAGGTGCCACAGACAGTCACTATTATATTGGCTGGCGGGCGTTTGTGTCTCTGTACTGGGAATGCCAGGGGGCTGTAAAGGTGCCCACAGACAGTCACTATTATTGCTGGGGCGGCTGTTTGTGTTCTCTGATACTGGAATGCCAGGGGCTGGTAGATGCCACCAGACAGTCATATTTATTGGCTGGGGGGCTGTTTGCTTCTCGGTACTGAAATGCCAGGGGCTGTAAAGTGCCACGACATTCACTATTTATTGGGTTGGAGGGCTGTTTTTGTTCCTCTGGTACTCGGAATGCCAGGGGCTGTGGGTTCCACAGACATCACTATTTATTTGGGCTGGGGGGGGCATGTTTTGCCTCTGTACTGGGAATTGCCCGGGGGCTGATTAAGTGCTCACAGACAGTCACGTATTTATGGCTGGGGCTGTTTGTGCCTCTGGTACTGAATGCCAGGGGCAGTAGTGCAACAGACAGTCACTATTTATTGGCGGGGGGCTTTTGTGCCCTCTGTACTTGAATGCCCGGGGCTGTAAGTGCCACAGAACAGTCACTATTTATTGGCTGGGGGGAGCGTTTTGTGCCTCTGTACTGGGAATGCCCGGGGGGCTGTAAGTGCCCACAGACATCACATATTTATTGGGCTGGGGGGCTGTTTTGCTCTGTACTGAATCCAGGCGGGCTAGTAGTATGCAACAACAGTCACTATTTATTGGCCTGGGGGGGCTTTTTCTCTGGTACTGAATGCCCGGGGGCTGTAAGTGTACAGAATCACTATTATTAGGCTGGGGGGGCTGTTGTGCCTCTGAGTACTGGGAATGCCAGGGGCTTTTAAGGTGCCACGACAGTCACTATTTATTGCTGGGGGCTGTTTGTGCCTTGGTACTGGAATCAAGGGTGGAAGTGCCACAGGACATCACTATTTATTGGTGGTACGGGCCTGTTGTTCCTCTGGCATACTTCGGAATGCCAGGGGGCTGTAAGTGTCACAGACACTAAATATTTATTGGGCTGGGGGCACTTTTTGTGCCTCGTACTGGGAATGCCAGGGGCTTTAAGGTTCCACAGACAGGTTCACCTACTTTTATTGGCTGGGGGGCTTCTTTTTCCTCTGCCGGTACTGGATGCCAGGGCTGTAAGGTCCACAGACGTTCTTATTTATGCGCTGGGGGCTGTTTGTTCCTTCTGCGAGTACTGGAATGCCGGGGGCTGGTAAAGAGGGGTTGCCAAGCACAGTCACTATTTATTTGTTGGGGGCTGTTTGTGCCTCTGGGTACTCGGATGCCAGGGCTGATAAACGGTTGCCCACAAACAGTCACTATTTATTGGCTGGGGGCTGTTTGTGTCTCTGGACTTCGGAAATGCCAGGGCTGTAAGGTGCCACAGACAGTCACTATTTATTGGCTGCGGGGCTGTTTGCTGTCTCTGGTACTGCGGAATGCCAGGGGCTGGAAGTGCCCACAGACAGTCACTATTTATTGGGTGGGGGCGTTTTCTCTGGTTAACTGGATGCACGGCTGTAAGTTCACAATGTCACTATTTAATGGGCTGGGGGCTGTTTGTGCCCACTGCGACTGCGAATGCCAGGGGCCTGTAAGCGCCACAGATAGTCACTATTTAATTGCGGCTGGGCGGGGCTGTTGTGCCTTTCTGGTAGTGAATGCCCAGGGGACTTTTAAGTGCACAAGACACACCCTATTTATTGGCTGGGGGGCTGTTTTGCCTCTGGTACTGGGAAGCCAGGCTGTAAGGTTCCACAGACAGTCACTATTTATTGGCTGGGGGAGGGCTGTTTGTTCCTCTGGTACGGGAATCCAGGGGCTGGATAGGTGCCACCCAACAGTCCACATATTATTGGCTGGGGGCGTTGTGCCTCTGGGGGTACTGGGAATGCCAGGGGGCCTGTAATGCCACAGACAGTCACTATTTATTGGCTGGGGCTGTTTGTGCCTCGGTACTGATGCCAGGGCTTGAAGGGGCCACAGACTAGTCACTATTTATTGCGCTGGGGGGCTGTTTTGTGCCTCTTTACTGGAAATGCAGGGGTTGGCATATAAGGTGCCACAGACAGTCACATTATGGCTGGGGCCTGTTGTGCCTCTGGGTACTAGAATGCCAGGGGGCTTTAGTTTCCACAGACAGTCAACTATTATTTGGGCTGGGGGCTGTTTGTTGCCTCTGGTACTGGGGAATCAGGGGCTGTAAAAAGTCCACAAACAGTCCACTATTTTAGGGCTGGGGGGGCTGTTTGTTGCCTCTTGTACTGGGAATGCCAGGGCTGTAAGTTCCCACAGACAGTCACTATTTATTGTGGCTGGGGGTGTTGTTGTCCTCTGACTGGAATTCCAGGGGGGCTGTAAACGTGCACAGACATCACTATTTATTGCTGAGGGGCTTTTGTGCTCTGCGTACTGGGAATGCCCAGGGGCTGTAACGTGCCACAGTCCATCCACTATTATTAGGCTGGGGGGGGGCTTTTTGACCTTGGTACTAGGAATGCCAGGGCTGTAAGGTCACAGACAGTCACATATTTATTGGGCTGGGGCTGTTTGTGTCTCTGGTACTGGGAATGCCAGGGGCTTTAAGGGCCACAGACATCACTTTTATTGGCTGGGGGGTGTTTTTCCTCTGGTACGGAATGCCAGGGGCGTAAGGTGCCACAGACAATCACTATTTTTGGTCTGGGCTGGTTGTTTCTCTGGGTACTGGAATGCAGGGCGGGTTAAAGCTGACTACAGACATTCACTAATTTATTGGCTCGGTGGGGGCTCGTATGTGTCTCTGGTACTGGGAATGCCAGGGGGCTGTAAGTTGCCACCACAGCACTATTAATTGGTTAGGGGGCTGTTTTGTGCCTTGTAACTGGGAATCCAGGGGGCTATAAGTGCCACAGATATCACTATTTATTGGCTCGGGGGCTTTTTGGCCTTCTGGGTATTTGGAATCCGGACGTAAGTTCCACAGACAGTCACTATTTATTGGCTGGAGGGCTGTTGTTTCCTGCTGGTACTGGGAATCCAGCGGACTGTAAAGTCCACAGGACAGTCACTATTATGGGCCTGAGGCGCTGTTTGTTGCCTCTGTACTGGATGCCAGGCGGCTGGTAAGGGCCAACAGACAGTCACTATTTATGGGCTGGGGCCTTTTGTGCCTCTGGTACTGGCAAATCCAAGGGGGCTTAATGTGCCACAGACACTCATTATTTATTGGGCTGGGGCTGTTTGGCCTCTGGGTACTGGAATGCCAGGGGGGCTGTAAGTTCCACAGACCAGTACTAATGTATTGGGCTGGGGGGCTGGTTTGTTATCCTCTGGATGGAATCCCAGGGGCTGTAAGGCCACAGACAGTCACTATTTATTGCTGGGGGCTTGTTTTTCTCTGGTACTGGAATGCCAGGGGGCTGGAAGTGTCCACACTCATCACTATTATTAGCTGGGGCTGTTTGTGCCTCTGGTACTGGAATGCCAGGGCTGTAAGGTGCCACAGACAGTCACTATTTATTGGTGGGCGTGTTTTCCTCTGTACTCGGCAATGCCAGGCGGGGCTGGAAGTCCAAAGTCATCACTATTTATTAGGCTGGGGGGCTTTTTACTCTGGGTACTGGAATGCCAGGGGCTGTAAGGTCCCACAGACAATCACTATTTTTTGGCTTGGGGGCCTGTTTGTTTACTCTGGTACTGGGTAATGCCAGGGGGCTGTAAGTGCCACGACAATCACTATTTTTTTGGCTGGGGGGCTGTTTTGCCTCTGGGTACTGGAATGCCAGGGGTGGAAGGCTGCCACAGACATCACCTATTTATTGGCTGGGGGGCTGTTTGTTCCTCTGGTACTGAAGTGCCAGAGCTGTAAGGTGCCAACAGACAGTTCACTATTTATTGCTGGCGGGGTGTTTGTTCCTCTGGTACTGGAAGCCAGGGGCCTGTAAGAATGCCACAGACATCACTATTTATTGGGCTTGGGCGGGGTTGTTCCTCTGGTATGGGATATGCCAGGGCGCTTGAAGGTGCCACAGTCAGCTCACTCTTTAATGGCTTGGGGGGGTGTTTCTCTAGGTACTGGATGCCAGGGCTTGTAAGGTTGCCACAGACACTCACTAATTTATTAGGCTGCTGGGGGCTGTTGTCCTCTGTACGGGAATGCCAGGGGGACTGAATGTGCCACAGACATCACTATTTATTGGCTGGGGGCGTTTGTTCCTCATGTACTGGAATCAGGGGCTGTAAGGTCCACAGTCAGCACTATTTATAAGCTGTGGGGGCTGTTTGTGCCTTGGGTACTGGAATTGCCAGGGGCTGTAAGGTCCACAGACAGTCACTATTTATTCGGGACTGGGAGCTGTTTTGCCTCTGGTACTGGGAATGCCAGGGGGGCTGTAAGTGCACAGACAGCACTATTTATTGCTTGGGGGGGCTGTTTGTGCCTCTGTACTGGAATGCCGGGGCATGTAAGTCCACATCAGTCACATATTATTAGGCTGCGGGGGCTGTTTTGCCTCTGGTACTGATGCCAGGGGCTGTAAGTTGCCACACAGTACTATTTATTGGCTGGGGGGTGTTTGTTCCTTGGGTAACTGGAATTGCAGGGGGCTGTAAAGATGCCACAGACCAGGTCACTATTTATTATGGGGGGCTGTTTGTGCCCTCTGCGCGTACTGGAATGCCAGGGGCTGTTAAGGTGCCACAGTCAGTCACTATTTATTATTGGGGCTGTTTGTTGCCTCTGGTACTGGAATGCCAGGCTGTAAGTGCCACGACAGTCACTATTATTGGCTGGGCTGTTTGTTCTCTGAGTACTGGAATCCAAGGCTTTAAAGGTGCCACAGACAATCACTATTTTTTGCTGGGGGCGCGGTGTGTCCTCTTGGACTGAATCCAGGTGGCTGTAAGGTGCCCAGAAAGTCACAATTTATGGGCTGGGGGCTTTCTGCCTCTGTACTGGAATGCCAGGGCTTAAGTGCCAAGACATCACTATTTAATTGGCTGGGGGGTGTTGTTCCTCTGTACTCGGAAATTCCAGGGCTGAATGGTGCCACAGTCAGTCACTATTTATTAGCTGGGGGCTTTTTGTTACTCTGCGGGTAAACTGGAAATGCCAGGGCGGCCTCGATTAAGTGCCACAAGACAATCACTATTTTTTGGCTGGGGGGCTTTTGTTACTCTTACTGGGAAATGCAGGGGTGGCTGTAAGGTCCACAACCAACACTATTTTTTGCTGGGGCGTTTTGCTCTGAGTATGGGAATGCCAGGGGTGCAAGGTGCCACAGGACAGTCACTATTTATTGGGCTGGGGGGCTGTTTTTTTCCTCCTTTACTGTAATGCCAGGGCTGAAGTCCACAGACATCACTATTTATTGCTGGGGGAGTGTTTGTTCCTCTGGTACGAATGGCCAGGGGCCTGTAGATACCACAGACATCACTATTTATTGTTGGGGGGTTGTTCCTCTGGGTACTGAATGCAGGGGGCTGTAATATACCAAGACAGTCACTATTATTATGCGTGGGGCTGTTTGTGCCTCGGTACTGGGAATCCAGGGGGCTGTAAGGTGCCACAGCAGTCACATTTATACTGAGGGCTGTTTGTGTTCTGTACTGGAATCCCAGGGGACTGAAGGTGCCACAGACAGTCGACATTTATTAGGCTGGGCTGTTTGGTCTCTGGGTACTGGGAATGCCAGGGCTGGAAGGTGCCACCAGACAGTCACTTATTTATTGCTGAAGGGCTGTTTGTTGCCTCTGGGTACTGGGAATGCCAGTGGGCTGTAAGGTGCCACAGACAGTCACTATTATTGGGCTGGGGGGCTGTTCGTGTCCTGGTACTGGCAATGCCAGGCTTAAAGGGTGCCACAGACAGTCACTATATTGGCTGGGGCTGTGTGTGTCTCTGTACTCGGAATTCCAGGGGCTGTAAGTGCACAGACAGTCACTATTTATTGGGCTGGGGGGCTTTTTGTGTGTCTCTGTACTGGGAATGCCAGGGCTGGAAGGTGCCACAGACAGTCACTATTTATTGGGCTGGGGGCTGTTTGTGCCTCTGGTACTTGGAACCAGGGAGGCTTAAGTCCACAGTCATCACTATTTATTGGGTGGGGGGCTGTTTTTCTCTGGGTACTGGAATGCCAGGGGCTGTAAGGTGCCACAGACATCACTATTTATTGGCTGGGGGCTGTTTGTCCTCTCGTACTGGAATGCCAGGGGGGCGTTAAGTGCCACATATATCACTATTTATTGGCATGGGCTGTTTGTCCACTGGTACTGGAATGCCAGGGGGGCTGTAAGTGCCACAGATATTCACTATTTATTGGGCTGGGGCTGTTTGTGCCTCTGGATGCGGAATGCCAGGGGGACTGTAAGGTCCACAGACATCACTATTTATTGGGCTGGGGGCTTTTGTGCCTCTGGTACTGGAATGCCAGGGCTGTATTGCCACAGACATCACTATTTATTGGCTGGGGAGGGCTGTTTGTGCCTCTGGGTACTGAATGCCAGGACTGTAAGTGCCACAAGACAGTCACTTATTGATTGCTGGGGCTGTTTGCCCTGTACTGGATGCCAGGGGCTTAAGGTGCCACAGACATCACTATTTATTGGCTGGGGGGCTGTTTTGCCTCTGGGTACTGGAATGCCAGGGCCTGTAAGTGCCACAGACAGTCACTATTTATTGGCTGGAGGGGCTGTTTTGTGCTCTGGGTACTGGAATCCAGGGGCTGTAAGATGCCACAGACATCACTATTTTATTGGGCTGGGGGGCTGTTGTGCCTCTGGGTACTGGAATCCAGGGCGCTGTAAGTGCCACAGACAGTCACTATTTATTGGGCTGGGGCTGTCTTTTCCTCTGGTACTGGAATGCAGGGTTAAGTGCCACAGACTGTCATATTATTGGCTGGGGGACTGTTTTTTCCTCTGGGAACTGGGAATCCAGGGGGCTGAAATGCCACAGACAGTCACTATTTATTGGCTGGGGGCTTTTTGTGCCTCTGGGTACTGGAATGCCAGGGCTGTTAAGGTGCCCGAAACAGTCCACTATTTATTGGCTGGGGGCTGTTTGTGTCTCTGGTACTCGGATGGCCAGGGGCTGTAAGTGCCACAGACAGTCACTATTTATTGGCTGCTGTTGTGTGTCTCTGGTACTGGAATGCCAGGGGGCTGAAGGTGCCACAACATCACGTATTCTATGGGCTGGGGGGGTTGTTTTCCTCTGGTACTGGAATGCCAGGGGGCTGTAAGGTGCCACAGACAGTCACTATTTATTGGCTGGGGGCTGTTTGTTCCTCTTGGTACTGGAAATGCCGGGGGCTGTAAGTGCCACAACATCACTATTTATTGGCTGGGGGGGCTGTTTGTGCCACTCGGTACTGGGAATGCCAGGGGGGCTGTTAAGTGCCACAGATATCACTATTTATTGGCTTGGGGGCGGGCTTTTGTGCCTCTCGTACTGGAATGCCAGGGGACTGTAAGGTGCCACAACAGTCACTATTTATTGGCTGGGGGGCTGTTTGTGCCTCTGGGTACTGGAATGCCAGGGGCTGTAAGGTTCCACAGACAGTCACTATTTATTGGCTGGGGGGGCTGTTTGTTCCTCTGGGTACTGGGAATGCCAGGGGGAGTAAGTGCCACAGACAGTCACTATTTATTGGGCTGGGGCTGTTTGTGCCTCTGGTACTGGAATGCCAGGCGGCGTAAGTGCCACAGACAGTCACTATTTATTGGGCTGGGGGGGGGTTTGTGCTCTGGTACTGGAATGCCAGGGGCTGTAAGGTGCCACAGACAGTCACTATTTATTGGCTGGGGGCTGTTTGTGCCTCTGGGTTACTGGAATGCCAGGGGCTAAAGGTGCACAGACAGTCACTATTTATTGGGCTGGGGGCTGTTTGCCTACTGGTGACTGGGAATGCCAGGGGCTGTAAGGTCCACAGACAGTCACTATTTATGGGCTGGGGGGGCTGTTTGTGCCTCTGGGTACTGGGATGCCAGGGGCTGTAAGTGCCACAGACAGTCACTATTTATTGGCTGGGGGCTGTTTGTGCCTCTTTACTGGAATCCAGGGGTTAAGTGCCACAGACCAGTCACCTATTTATTGGGCTGCGGGGCTGTTTGTGCCTCTGGTACTGGGAATTCAGGGGCTGTAAGGTGCCACAGACAGTCCGACTATTTATTGGCTGGGGCTGTTGTGCCTCTGGTACTGGAATGCCAGGGGCTGTAAGGTGCCACAGTCAGTCACTATTTATAGCTTGGGGGCTGTTTGTGCCTCTGCGGTACTAGAATGCCAGGGGCTGTAAGTGCCACAGACAGTCACCTATTATTGCTGGGGGGGCTGTTTGTGTCTCTGGTACTGGAATGCCAGGGCTTTTAAGTGCCACAGACATCACTATTTATTGGGTGGGGGGGTGTTTGTTCCTCTGGCTACTGCGGGAATGCCAGGGCTGTAAGGCACAGACAATCACTATTTTTGGGCTGGGGGCTTTTGTTCCTCTAGGTACTGGGAAATTGGCAGGGCTGTAAGTGCTACAGACAGTCACTATTTATTTGGCTCGGGCATGGGGGGCTGTATGTGTCTTCTGTACTGGGAATGCCGGGGCTAAGGGCCACGACATCCACTATTATTGGGTTAGGGGGCTGTTTTGCCTCTGGGCTGGAATGCCCAGGGCGCTATAAGTGTGCCACAGATAGTCACTATTTATTGGCTCGGGGGGCGTTTGTGCCTCTGGTATTGGAATTGCCCAGACTGTAAGGTCCACAGACAGTCACTATTTATTTGCTGGGGGCTGTTGTTCCTCTGGGTATCTGGAATGCCAGGGACTGTAAAGTGCCACAGACAGTCCACATTTATTGGGCTGGCGGCTGTTTGTCTCTGGTACGGGAATGCCAGGCCTGAAGTGCCACAGACCCAGTCACTTATTTATTGGCTGGCCTTTTGGCCTCTGTGGTACTGAAATGCCAGGGGGTTAGTGCCACAGAATCATTATTTATTGGGCTGGGCCTGTTGTGCCTTGGGGTATGGGAATGCCAGGGGGCTGTAAGGTTCCCACAGACATCACTATTTATTGGCTGGGGGGGCTTTTGTTCCTCTGTACTGGGAATGCCAGGGCTTGAAATGCACAGACAAGTCACTATTTATTGGCTGGGGCTTTTGTGTCTCGGACTGGGAATGCCAGGGGGGCTGAAGTGCCACCACTCAGTCCACTATATTAGGCGCAGGGGGCTGTTTTGTGCCTCTGAGTACTGAATGCCAGGGGCTGTAAGATAGCCACAGACAGTCACTATTTATTGGGTGGGGGTTTTTGTTCCTCTGGTACTCGGAATTCCAGGGGGCTGAAGTGCCACAGTCAGTCACTATTTATTAGCTGGGGGCTTTTGATACTCTGGGTACTGGTAATCCAGGGGGGCTTAAGTGCCACAGACATCACTATTTTTTGGCTGGGGGCTGTTTGTTTACTCTGGGTACTGGAATCCAGGGGGCTGTAAGTCCCAGACAATTCACTATTTTTGGCTGGAGGGCGTTTTGCTCTGTACTGATGCCAGGGGTGAACGTCACAACAGTCACTATTTTGGGCTGGGGGGGGCTGTTTGTTCCTCTGTACTGGGAATCCAGGGGCTGAAGCGTGCCACCAGACAGCACTATTTATTGGCTGCATTGGGGTGTTTGTTCCTCTGATACTGGAGATGCCAGGGGCTTGTAAGATCCACAGACATCCACATAATTTATTGGCATTGGGGGGGGTTGTTCCTCTGCCTACTGAATGCCAGGGGGGGCTGTAAAGTCCACAGTCATCCACTCTTATTGGCTTGGGGGGTTGTTGCTCTGGTAACCCTGAATGCCAGCGGGCTGTAAGGTCCACAGACACTCACTATTTATTGCTCTGGGGGGGCTTTGTCCTCTGGTACTGGAATCCAGGGACTGTAAAGTCCACAGCAGTCACATTTATTGCTGGGAGGGCGTTTTGTGCCTCTGGGGTACTGGATTCAGGGCTGTAAGTGCCACAGTCCATTCACCTATTCTATAAGCTGGGGGG
This sequence comes from Xenopus tropicalis, assembly GCF_000004195.4. NCBI lineage: Eukaryota > Metazoa > Chordata > Amphibia > Anura > Pipidae > Xenopus > Xenopus tropicalis. The sequence continues at coordinate 13,362,499 of NC_030684.2, forward strand.
GCTGTTTGTCCTCTGTACTGGAATTGCCAGGGCTGTAAGTCCACAGACAGTCACATTATGGGGCTGGAGGCTGTTTGTGCCTCTGTACTGAATCCAGGGGGCTGTAGGCCACAACAGTCACTATTTATTTGGACTGGGGGGCTGTTGTGCCTCTGGTACTGGGAATGCAGGGGGGCTGTAAGTTGCCCACAGTCAGTCACTATTTATTAGGCTGGGGGGCCTGTTGTGCCTCTGGTACTGAATGCCAGGGGGCTGTAAGTGCCACAACAGTCACTATTATTGGGCTGGGGGGTGTTTGTCCTCTGGTACTGGGAATTCAGGGGGCTGTAAGATGCCACAGACATCACTATTTATTTAGTTGGGGGCTTGTTGTGCCTCTGGGGGTACTGGAATTAATGCCAGGCTGTAAGGTCCACAGTCAGTACTATTTTTAGTTGGGGCTGTTTGTGCCCTGTACTGGAATGCCAGAGGGGCTGTATAAGGTGCCACAGACAGTCACTATTATTGGGCTGGGGGGCTGTTTGTGTCTCTTGGGTACTGCGAATCCAGGGGGCTTTAAGGTCCCACAGACCAATCACTATTTTTTGCTGGGGGGGGTTGTTCTCTTTACTGGGAAATGCCAGCGGGGCTGTTAGGTGCCACTGAAAGTCAACAATTTATTGGGCTGGCGGCTTTTCTGCCTCTGGTACTTGGGAAGCCCAGGGGCTGTAAGGTGCACACAGTCACTATTTATTGGGCTGGGGGTGTTTGTTCCTCTGGTACTCGGAATGCCAGGGCCTGAAGTGCCCACGTCAGCACTATTATTAGCTGGGGGGCATTTTGTTAACTCTGGTACTGGAATCAGGGGGAGGCTGTAGTCCACAGACAATCACTATTTTTTGGGCTGGGGGCTGTTGTTACTCTGGTACTGATCCAGGGGCTTAAGTTCCACAAAATCACATTGTTGGGCTGGGCTGTTTTGCCTCTGTACCTGGAATGCCAGTGGTGAAGGTGCACAGACATCACTATTTATTGCTGGGGCTGTTTTTTCCTCTGGTACTGGGATCCAGGGCTGTTAACGTGCCACAGACCCAGCACTTATTTATTGGCTGGGGCGGGTGTTTCTTCCTCTGGTATGGAATCCAGGGGGCTGTAGATACCACAACAGTCACTATTTATTGGCTTGGGGGAGGTTGATTCCTCTGGTACTGGGAAAGCCAGGGGGCTGTAATACCACAGACGTCACTATTATTAGGCTGGGGCTTTTTGTGCCTCTGTACTGGGAATGCCATGGCTGTAACGTCCACAGACTCAACGTATTTATAGCTGGGGCTGTTGTGTCTCTGGTACTGGAAGCCAGGGGGCTGTAAGTGCACAGACAGTCCACTATTATTAGCTGGGCTGTTTGTTCTCTGCTGTACTGGAATTCCAGGGGGCTGGAAGTGCCACAGACAGTCACTATTTATCTTGGCTGGAGGGCTGTTTGCCTCTGGTACTGGAATCCAGGGGCCTAAGGTCCACAACAGTCACTATTTATTAGGTGGGGGCTGTTTTGTCTCTGGGTACTGAATGCCAGGGGCTGTAAGTGCCACAGACAGTCACTATTTATGGGCTGGGGCTGTTTTGTGTCTCTGTCGTACTCGGATCCAGGGGCTGTAAGTGCCACAACAGTCAACTATTTATTGGCTGGGGGCTGTTTGTGTCTCTGGTACTGAATGCCAGGGGCTGAAGGTCCACAGGACAGTCACCTATTTATTGCGCGGGGCTGTTTGTGCCTCGTACGGGTGATGTGCCAGGGCCTTAAGTGCCCACAGTCGTCACTATTTAATTGGGCTGGGGCTGTTTTTCCTCTGGGGGTACCTGAATCAGGGGCGTAAGTTCCACAGCAGTCACTATTTATTGGCTGGGAGCTTTGTTCCTCGGTACTGGGAATGCCGGGCTGTAAGGATTGCCACAATAGTCACTATTATTGGGCTGGGGGGGCTGTTTGTGCCACTGGGTTACTGATCCAGGGCTTAAGGTGCCACAGATATCACTATTGATTGGCTGGGGGGCTGTTTGTGCCCTGTAGTGGAATGCCAGGGACTGTAAGGTCCACAGACGTCACTATTTATTGGGCTGGGGGCTGTTGTCCTCTGTTACTGGGAATGCCAGGGCTGTAATTCCACAGACATCACTATTATTGAGGCTGGGAGGGCGTTTGTCCTCTGGTACTGAATGCCAGGGACTGTAATGCACAGACAGTCCACTATTATTGGGCTGGGGTGTTGTGCCTCTGGTACTGGGAATGCCAGGGGCTGTAAGTGCCACAGACACACTATTTATTGGCTGGGGGGCTGTTTGTGCCTCGGCGTACTGGAATGCCAGGGCTGTAAGGTCACAGACATCACTATTATTGCTGGAGGTCTGTTTTGCCTCTGTACTGCGAATGCCAGGGCTGTGTAAAGCTGCCACCAGACCAGTCACTATTTATTGGCTGAGGGCTGTTTGTGCCTCTGGTACTGGAATGCCAGGGACTGTAAGTGCCACAGACATCACTATTTTGCGGCTGGAGGGGGTCTGTTTGGCCTCTTGTACTGGGAATGCCAGGGGCTGTAAGGTTCCACAGACAGTCACTATTTATTGGGCTGAGGGGGCTGTTTGTGCCTCTGGTTACTGGAATGCCAGGGCGTTAAGTGGCCACAGACATCACTATTTATTGGGCTGGGGGCTGTTGTCCTCTGGGACTGGGAATGCCAGGGCGTAAGTCCACAGACAGTCACTATTTATTGCTGAGGGTGTTTGTCCTTCTAGGTACTGGAATGCCAGGCTGTAAGATACCACAGAATCACTATTTATTGGCTTGGGGGGTTCCTCTGGTACTGGAAGCCAGGGGCTGTAAGGCTGCACAAGTCATCACTATTATTAGCTGGGGTCTGTTGTGCCTCTGGGTACTAGAATGCCAGGGGCTGTAAGCTCCACAGACAGTCACTATTTCATTGGCTGGGGGCTGTTTGTGTCTCTGGTACTGGGAATGCCAGGGCTTTAATCCACAGACAGTCACTATTTATTGGGCTGGGGTGTTTTGTTCTCTGAGGTACTGGAAATCCAGGGCTGTAAGTGCCACAGACAGTCACTATTTATTGCGCTGCCTTTTGTCCTCTGAGTACTGGGAATGCCAGGGCTGTAAGTCCCACAGTCATCAAAACTAATTTATGGCTGGGGGCTGTTTGTGCCCTCTGTTACTGGAGCCAGGGCCTAGTTCCACAGACATCACTATTATTGGCTGGGCTGGTTGTGTCTCTGGGTATGAATGCCAGGGCTGGAAGGTGCAGAACAGTCACAATTTATTGGGCTGGCTTTTTCCTGCCTTGTACTGGAAATGCCCAAGGGGGCTGTAAGGTGCCACAACAGTCACTAATTTATTTGGCTGGGGGGCTGTTTGTCCTCTGGTACTGAAATGCCAGGCGCTGTAAGTGCACAGACAGTTCATATTATTGGCTGGGGTCTGTTTGTCCTCTGTACTGGAATTGCCAGAGGGGTGGAAGTGCCACAGACAGTCACTATTTATTTGTTGGGTGCTGTTTGTGACCTCTGTACTGAATTGCCAGGCCTTAAGCCACCAGACGAGTAACTATTTATTGGGCTGGGGGCTGTTTTTTGCCTCTGGTACTATAGAATGCCAGGTCTGTAAGTCCATAGACATCACTAGTTATTGTGGGCTGTTTGTGTCTCGGTTACTGGGAATGCCAGGGCGTATAAGGTGCCACAACAGTCACTATTTATTGGGCTGGGGGCTGTTTGCTGCCTCTGGTACTGGAATGCCATGGGCTGTAAGTGCCACAAACATCACTATTTATTGCTGGGCTGTTGATGTCTTCTGGGTACTGAATGCCAGGGGGCGGAAGTGCCCAGACAGTCACTATTTAGCTGGTGGGCTTTTTGCCTCTGGTACTGGAATGTCAGGGGCTGTAAGGTGCCACAGTCATCACTTTATAAGCTGGGCTTTTGTGCCTCTGGTACTGGAATGCACAAGGGGCTGTAAGTGCCACAGACAGTCACTAGTTTATTGGCGGGGGCTGTTTGTGCCTCTGGGTACTGGAATGCCAGGCTTAAGTCCACAGACATCACTATTATGGTGGGGGGTTTTGTGCCTCTGGGTACTGGAATGCCAGGGCTTAAGATGCCCACAGTCAGTCACTATTATAGCTTGGGGGCTTGTTTGTGCCTCTGACTGGGAATCCAGGCTGTAAGGTGCCACAACATTCACTATTTATTGGACTGGGTGTTTGTTCCTCTGGTACTGGGAGATGCCAGGGGGCTTAAGATGCCACAGACATTCACTATTTATTTATTGGGGGCTGTTGTGCCTCTGGGTACTGGAATGCCAAGGCTGTAAGTGAGCCACAGTCAGTCACTATTTATTAGGTTGCGGGGGGCTGTATTGTGCCTCTGGTACTGGGAATGCCAGGGGCTGTAAGTGCCACAGACAGTCACTAATTTATTGCTGGCGGCTGTTTGTGTCTCGGATACTGGAATGCAGGGGGCTTAGGTCCACAACAATCATATTTTTTGGCTGGGGGGGGGGTTGTTCCTCTTGGGTACTGGGAATGCCAGGGTGTAAGGTGCCACCAGAAGTCACAATTTATTGGGCTGGGGGGCTTTTTCTGCCTTCTGGTACTGAATGCCAGGAGGGCTGTAGGTGCCACAACAGCCACTATTTATTGGGCTGGGGGGTTTTTTCCCTTGTACCGGAATGCCAGGGGCTGAGGTGCCACAGTCAGTCCACTATTTATTAGCTGGGGGGCTTTTTGTTACCTGGGTACTGGTAATGCCAGGGCTTGTAAGGTGCCACAACAAATCACTATTTTTTGGGCTGGCTGTTTTTACTCTGGTACTGGAATGCCAGGGGGGCTGTAGGTCCACAGACAATCACTATTTTTTGCTGGGGGCTGTTTGTGCCTTCTGCGGTACTGGAATGCCAGGAGTGGAAGCGTGCACAACATCACTATTTATTGGCTGGGGGCTGTTGTCCTCTGTACTGGAATTCCAGGGGCTGTAAGTGCCCACAGACAGTCACTATTTATTTGGCTGGGGGGGGTTTTTCCTCTGGGTATGGAATGCCAGGGCTGTAAGAACCACAGCCAGTCACTTATTTATGCTTGGGGGGGGTTCCTCTGGTACTGGAATCAGGGGGCTGTAAATACCACAGACAGTCACCTATTTATTAGGTGGGGGCGTTTGTGCCTCTGGTACTGGAATCCAGGGGCTTAAGTGCCACAGACATCACTATTTATTAGCTGGGCTGTTTGTTGTCTCTGTACTGGAATCCAGGGGGCTTAAGTGCACAGGACAGTCCACTATTTATTAGCTGGGCTGTTTGTGTCTCTGGTGTACTGGGGAATGCAGGGGCTGAAGGTCCACAGACAGTCACTATTATTGCATGGAGAAGGCCTGTTTTGCCTCTGGTACCTGGAATGCCAGGGGGCTGTTAAGTCCCACAGACATCATATTTATTGGCTGGGGTGGCTGTTAGTGTCTCTGGTACTGGAATGCCAGGGGCTGTAAGGTCACAGCAGTCACTATTATTGGCTGGGGGCTGTTTGTGTTCTCTGGTACTCGGAATGCCAGGGCGTGTAAGTGCACAGACAGTCACTATTTATGAGCTGGGCGGGCTGTTTGTGTCTCTGGGTTACTGGAATCACAGGCTGGAAGTCACAGACAGTCACATTTATGGCTGGCGTTTGCCTCTGGTACCTGAATGCCAGGGGCTGTAAGGTGCCACAGTCGAGTCACTATTTGGGCTAGGGCTTTTTTCCTCTGTACTGGGAATGCCAGGGGCTGTAAGTTCCACAGACAGTCACTATTATTGGGCTGGACTGTTTGTTCCTCTGGTACTGAATGCCAGGGCTTAAGTGCCACAGATAGTCCACTATTTATGGGCATGGGGCTTTTATCTCTCTCTTCAAGCTAACCCATAAATAGTAGACTGAGTCTAGATAAGGCAACATTATACAGAACTTAGGCATTCCCAGTACACGGAAACAATAACGCCTCCCATCCCAATAAAGTGACTGTCTGTAGCAACTTAAAGCCCCCCTGGCATTCCACGTACCACAGAGGCACAAACAGCCCCCAGCCCAGCTAAAATTAGTGACTGTCTGTGGCACTTACAGCCCCTGGCATTCCCGTACAGAAGGCAAAACAGCCCCCCCAGCCAATAATAAGTGACTGTCTGTGGCACCACAAGCCCCCCTGGGCATTCGTACCCAGAGGCACACAACAGCCCCCCCGCCCAATAAAATGTGACTGTCTGTGGCACCTTACAGCCCCTGGCATTCCCAGTACCAGAGGCACAAACAGCCCCCCAGCCAATAAATAGTGACTGTTGTGGCACCTTACAGCCGCCGATTCCCCAGTACCATCAAAAGGAGCATACGAGCGCCCACCAGCCAAATAAATAGTGACTGTCTGTGGCAGCCTTACAGCCCCCTGGCATTCCAGTACCAGAGGCACAACAGCCCCCCAGCCAAAATAGTGACTGTTGTGAACCTTACAGCCCCCTGGCATTCCACAGTACCCAGAGGCACAAAACAGCCCCCCAGCCAATAAAAAGTGACTGTCTGTAGGCACTTACAGCCCCCTGGCATTCACCTACCCAGAGGAAAAGCCACCCCCCAGCCCAATAAATGAGTGACTGTCTGTGGCACCTTAAGCCCCCTGGCATTCCCAGTACCAGAGGCACAAACA
>NC_030684.2:13370206-13393057 GCF_000004195.4 Xenopus tropicalis
GGAAAAAACCCCAGGGTCTACTTTAAATTTTAAAAAAAATTTTTGGTCCTGGAGCTGTTTGTGGCCTCTGTGTAGTTGAATAGCCAGGGCCTGTTTGAATCTTCATCTAGGCCTATTCGGGCAATCTGTATTTGCAGAACCAGTCCATGCGAGTTGAGTACAATCAACGCACAGGGCACGAACTATTGGTTATCTTTACAGCCCCTCTCGCATTTGCCAGAAAACCCAACGGTGCCAGTCTGGGCCCGAGTGGCATGCAATAAAAGCGGTAGTGTTAATTTCAATGAAAACTGCATAGTAGAGAGAACATAAATGGTAATGTATATATTTGCATGCAAAGCCCCCCCCTCATACCCCAAAAGATGTAGTCTCAACCCCCAACTGCCAGTATATGTTCAAGTGCCGCTCTGCACAAGTACCCAGCCCAAACTTTGCCCCAAACAGGAGAAAGGTAGCCGGCACTCAGACTTGACCAGTGAAGTGAGAGGATGTGGGGATATATCTTTAGCTTGTGGCCATGTATACCATGTAAGTAATATCCTAAACGTGTGAGCGTGCCTTTTAAAAAACCTGAAGCTGATTCATGTGTGTAGATACCAAAAGTTGCTTTTGCATTGTTCAGAAAAGCCATAGCCAACAGCACAGCGGCAAACAGTAGCAATTACATTAAAACTCACGAATTTTACATGAATATGAATATGTGGAAGTTGCATTTTCATTCATTCAGTAACATTTTATTTTGGGGTTTATATCACCTTTAAATGTTTCACCCTTAGTGCATATGCAATCTTATGTCTTGCAGTGACCTTTACCCACCTGAGGGGCAGCGGCCGTGGAGAATCTCCTGATCGAGTGTCCATTTCAGTTCTCAGAATTTCTGTTTTTAAACCTCTTACTCACTAATCAGCTCCAAAATAACATCTCGCAAATGAATGTAATCACTGATTTAGCGCTGGTACTCGCTCCTCTCCTATAGTGCGCAGGGAATTACCAGGCTGCCATAAATAGGGTACACGTGAGAGCAAAGTGCAGTAACTGAGACAAAATCACGCTAATAAGCGACTGCTGAATCCCTATTCCTTAGGGCTAAAGCGGCGCTCCCCACTAAGACCAATGGCCAAACCTCTCCCCAACCCTCTAAAGATGCGATGATTGAAAATTAGAATACAATTTAGATCAGACTATATTTTAGCTTTACACAAAAATCCCAGATGCAGCCTGCACATACAACCATTTCTAAACTGCAATATATCCAGAGTATGAAATAACTCAGTGGCTGCATATAGCCATGGTCTCTGTTTGTGCTTAATAATTTATAGACAGATCATAGAAAGTTATATAGATAGTTGGGGCGAGGTACCCACTCTCACCACTGGTGGCACACCAGTCAGGTCCCTTCCTCTCTGGTCCGTATGACACAATACAACCGCCCAGGCCTGAATGTCTGTTGACAGAATTATTAACAATTTATTTTGTATTAACAGCGCCACAACCCCGCAGCGCCTGATGTACCAATAAGCTGGTTAAAGCCGATGCGCTTACAACATTGACATACAGAAGTGGCCTCTAACCAAGTCACACCAAGGGTAACAATAAAAGCAACATGCAACCGATACAAAAAAGGTGAAGCAAGCCCTGCCCCAAAAAAAGAGCTTTGCAATCTCAAATGGAAAGTATTAGGGTACCGTTCTCTAATAGCTTTTATAACAAAACCTCCTTAGCAAATAAAAGGCAAATGTATCAGAATTAAGTGTCATTGCAGGGTTTCAAAACCACTTAAGCGGAGATCTCATTTAATGGGGAGCTGGCCTGAAGTGGTAGGAGAGCCCTTGGCCAAAATGGTCCGTGATCCGCCGCTCACAGCAACCAAAAAATAGAATACGTGAGTATTGCTTTAATTATGACTCCTTGGATTACACTCTTTCTCGCTTCAATTTCCAATTAATCGGCCGCTGGTAATGAGGTGAATTTTTGCGTGAATAAAGGGGCATATACTAAAACCAGGTGCCCGTGTGATCAGGTCAACGGAGTCGAGCATTGGAGAGCACCTCTAAACAAAGCTCGGTTCCAAAGATTTAAGCCCATATGGTCCTAGCCTTAGATATAGAATACAAAAAGGAAAGATAGAAGAAAGGGTACTGGCCGATCCCATTTACACCATCAAATCTCATGAGTGGCTTTTCTCGAGAGAGTTGACAGCAAATGGCACATGGGGATTTCTGTGTGCGTGTAAACTACTATACTAGAATAGCATTGAAAAAGGCTTATATCACATGCCAGAGCTTTTATTTAAAGCTCACATTTAGCTATTTATGGTTTCTCCCCTTTATTGGATTCAGTTCCCTGAAACATGGAATTACTGTACAGTCGTGCACCCAACCCTCCATTTGATGTCCAGGCTATAGTAGTACATCATCCAAAGACGTGTTGGATAACCTAGGGAAAGAAGAAAATCACATTAAAGGGATTCAATTTGGTGCGATAAAGTGAAGTTTCGAGGTTATGGTGAATTATATTTATAGCTTGCATGGATCAAAGGGAAATTTTAAATATATCACTTTGCATCTAAAGGTAAACTTACTCCACGTATAATTCATTGTTAACGCCAATAGACCTGACTACCCACGACAATTGTTTATCAAAAATTGTCTGCGGAGCTTGCTTCCTTCAGTTATTGTAATTGAGAGAGCGCGAAAACTATGCGTATACATATACCTGGAAAAGGCTACAAAGCCAGAGCGCAGGATGTGGTGTCAGCTATTCAAATAGTGCGATCGCTTAACTCCGGTGTGCTTAGTGATCACCCCTGCTGATCATTTAAGTTGAGAAGTAATAATGTGTTCGAAAGTTGGGAATGCATGAAAATTGGCAAGAGTAACGCTCAGCCAACCTTTTTTACTGACGATATACTGCAGCTGCAATCCAAATGATCTACAATAGTTATATTAGCCAATCTTGCTGGGAAACATACTATTAGTGCCTGACTGTCTTTTCAAGTTTAATGCACTACCTGGGCAACATGTGGCATTCTGGGAAAGCGCATAAGAACACATGGACGACCCAGAATTATGCATAATAAGCCATAATTGCTCTCTTTTTGGCTCAGAAACATTTCAAATAGCCTGGAAGTCAAAAATGTTAATTGTATATTATTTGAACTTACAGGGTGATATTTACTGGAAAATGGCCGATCGATACTAAAAACAGTTAATTGAGCCCTAAAAAGTGGTATCTCACTGAAAAAAAAGTGCGTGACATCTTTCAAACACAATGTATATGTAGAAAGAAGCATTGAATCTTAATAAAGAATATATAACTGCCAAGGAGATCGCAACACAATTGGTGTTGCCAACAAAAATTACACATGCGTGCAGCTTAACTTAATATGAGAGCTAGGCAAAAAATTTGGATTCTGAAAATGCACGGGAGACCTCTATTTTTTTACCTCAAAGCTATAAACTTACTAACTCCAGAGTAAAATGCAGGAAGGGGGGCTTAAAAGAGAGACCTTCTTGATACACTATGCAAAAATTTATAAAAAATCAACTTTTGTCTCTTTTCTTCTTAATTTTCGAATTAAAAACAGAGATCGGTTGCGTAAAATGCAGATTGTTGTTTTTCCATTTTATTAACCTTATCACAAGAGCCTTGTCTTTGTCAAGATAACCTTTAAATAGCTTTGGTTATTTTATAATATACAAGCGCAACTAAAAAGCCAATGCGAGAAAATCACTAAGAAAAAAACTTGGCAAGTAAAAGCCCTGCGCCAACGATTCTATGTAAAGTCAATGGTAAAAAAGTCCGAGTGGTATAAAAGCAATGTCTACAGGCTCTCATTCATGAAAGGACATGAAACCCTACCATACTTTTCCTCCATGTATATAAAGTTGGGCAGATTTCCTCCCCATCCCAAAACCCACACCATTTGTACTGCATCATACTGCTTTATCCCCTCACATCACCAGCACCACTCATATCTTCCCTTCATCAATAAACACAAAACCAAAGCAGCTCTCCTTCATCTGGTGGCCATAATGTCGCCGTCCTCAACCTATCAGTTCTCAGTGACATTTACATCTGCGAAATCATAATCACAAGTGTCGGTGATTCAAAGTTTACGTCGCAGGCACCTGGGGCCTTAACCCAAAAGGACAAGAACTTATAAGCTTCCGCAGACTTAATAAGTTGCTTCTGCCTCTGTACATTGAGTCATCGTGCTAATTGTTTGAAACTGATGCTCAGGGACAGGCACAGGTTATATGCACACTAAAGACATGTTCTCCAGTAGCATGCACAGCTAGAGCAGAATTTCTAAAGAATAAGATAGTCAAAGGTGGCGCATTGGCCTATCAACCATCACTCAGGCCGTGCGGTTTAGACTAGACGCAGTCGACTATAAGCTGCCTGTGTTTGCCGCCTATCTTGAATGTTTGCTTTTAAGAAGGCTTGCGCCATTGGCCTTGGTACCGACTTCTTATACTTTAGCCAAAGCCATTTCCTAAGGGCGCAGGTGCACATATATAGACGTGCAGAAAGGAATTGGCAAGCATGACGTAAATAGTGGTCACAACCTGAGCTCTTAGCTACCACTCCCGGAGGAGGAGAATGCCAAGGTATTCACATGACCTGAAACCCACAGCCAGTGCTAAGCGCCTGGTTAGCGGAGAAAATGGCACTGGCCAGCGTGCCAGGTAGGCTGGCAGTAAAAAGGTATGTAAGGTAACAAAAAAGGTGTTTTCTTATGCCTCAACTGTTGCCACGGGAGTCAACGATATATGTTCTGGGCCTGAAATTGGCCAGGATCTGGTGCTGGCCCTGAGATTCGCCCTCGCAAAAGAAATGAAAAAGAATCAGAGGGACTCCAACAAGAGTGACTCAGACTACAGACATCTGGCACTTTTATGGAAGGTAATAAGGGAAGAATAAGGATCGGGGACTGCGATGTTTCTTCGAGCGCACTTTGTTAGTCGGGCCTGAGCATAAGCGACCGCAGCAATTGGTCGCAAAATAGCATCAGCCCTCGGTCCTGACAGCCACATCGCTGAAATAAATATAAGGTGGTTTGTTACTATTAAGCGCCGCGAGGTGCCTGGCAAATTTTCATAACTTTTCGGGCCCCGATTTATTATGCGTTGGGAACGTCATGGTGCAACGGGAACCACCCATTTTGTTGCTTGGCACTCCCATTTCTCTCTCGAATACGGTACTTTGCTGTGACGGGGCACCCTATGGGCCTAAAATATGTGTGCTGGGTACAGGCAACGACTCGATATAGACAATGAATTCAACGGACCTGTTATTTATCCATCATCTGGCGGTGGCACTTTAGTTTTACTTCCTAAATTTTTAATATGAGTGTTAGCTATACTGGAGCAATCCCAGTTTTACCTCAGGTTAATCAAGATGGTTCTCAACGCGCCATCTCACAGATTCAATTACGTGGGCGTCCCACCGTACAGGTTGCCTAACGTGGTTTGCGCGAACCCTCACTCTCGGATGATTTAGCGCTTTGAAGGATCAGTTTACTCCTTTTAAGGGCGCCGTGATGCTGCCGCAGCCTCTTTATGGTTGAACATTCGAACATTCGCCTAGAAACAAACAGGTGCGGAGCGGAAAGTGCATTTCTGAATCGGAGAATATTGCAAATATAAGCTGAATTTCGACGACCCCTAGAATACACCCATTTTATTTTGCACTAACAAATTCTGTTAAAATGTTTCTATTACAATGTGCGAGTACGAGGAGACTAGTGAGCAGAGAGGCATCAGACTGCCATCAGGGCCCTCACTGGCTTCGGGCTGTGGGCAGGGTTGAGTAAGGACAAGGCCAGCTGTGCGGATCTTCTTGATGCCTGCTCCCATATGCACCATAGTGTCCAATCAAACTTACCAAGGCTTCACCTGCCACTTATTTCTACCCCCTAGACGGGAAAAGTAAATTTGGCCTAAAGCTTATTGTTGCTGAGACGAGACCCTTATATTTTCTGCCAGCTAGCTATTAAACCTAGCCACTTACAAATTAATATACTCAGACCTCATTGAGAGAGACTAATGCGAACCTCATAGATGGCGATATTTTTGTCTTTGCTGTAGCAATTTTTTATCCAACAAAAATAATATCGCACCGTCTCCAATAAATTATTTCTGTCATTGTCAATCATTCTCTGACCTAATAAGGTCTGGTGAGTTACTCAAGGAAAATCATGTGATTTGTTCTATTACTGTAAGTCAAATTTCTTTGATTTTTATTAATTTCAATATCACTATAAATCACAATGCGAAATGACCCAATAGGCACTTGATATTTGAGAGTTGTGGCAAGATCTTGACAATTTCCTTAGCCGATAACCCACTAGGAGCCCCCCGCCACCCTCCTCACCCTCCAGTGGCCATCTTCCATTTAACTTTAAAGCCCCTCTTAAAAGCAAAGCTGCCCCATGGATGCACTAGCTTTTGGTGGTTACTTATTTTTCAAGTCACGCTTAAAACTTGGGCATAAATTTAGGCCCTGTGAAGTCCAAACGCGGAGCTATACAGGGAGTCGGAACCACCTATTTTATCTGTGTGAAAAACAATATTATCCCACGAGGAAGTTCCCAAATTATGGACAGAGAGGCACAATCTTCCCATTAGACTCCATAAACTAATTAATCAAAAGGCAATTCACAAATAAAAGAGGATTTCCTTTTGTGTCTTCTCTCTAATAATAAAGCAGTACCTGTGTACTTGCTCGACTTGCAGCAGAAAGAAGACATAAAATAAATTGCAAATCTCTTGTTGGAGCGCGCAAAACCTAATTCGCTGATTGGCCGGTTTAAGGGTATTCATACTGTTTAATATAATCTTTATTGAGAAAGACTTAAGAGCGTAGGAAAGAGCATCATAAAAATTACAAGAAAAGACCCTAATTTAAACGAACGTCAAACTAACAAAGACACGTCCGAGTATCATATAGCTTTACACACACCAATGAAGAGGCTACAAAGCTCCTACAAAAATCATACCTAAATTCACAACGCTCTAATGTGATGCACATGCAAGGTCAAACCAAATAGCTGCTCCTCACACAATTTACCAACCACTATCTATTAATTTTGCATGCTCACTGAATTGGACTCATATGGTCCATCCACCATAGGTGACTACGTCTCTCACTCAAATATACTCAAAAGGAGATGATGAGAATGAAGACCACAACCGGCCTAATCTTGAATATGAATTTCTTCCCTGCAACCTGAATTCAGATATGAGAATACATGTCACTATGTAGTATAACGGTGAAAGGGTTCTAGCTTTGTCAAAGCTCCTAGGCCTCGAAGCATCGTGTGGGCTGTGGAGCAAAGTGAAACTTCTGTATGCCAGTTTTTCAAATCTCGCAGGAAAAATTAATGTAAAATCTCGAGTCTGAACGAACAAAACTAAGATGCCTCTCACACTAGTTCCAAATGCGTTAAGGACTCAGAGAAGGCGAGGAAGGTGACATAAACACTTCATCCAAACAACTTCGCCACCCCCACACCTAAACAAATCGCCCCCTTCCGGTCGAACCCTTTTTAGCTTTGTTTTGCAGTGTGTCCGTATAACAACCTACATCTCGGTAAAAGATCTGAAGTTTATCTTATTTAGTATTCGCTTTTTATGAGTTGTAATTTCAGAGCCGACCTTGCCATTTTTTGAGGCAGCACGTTGTTCTGCTAACACTGGGCTTGCACATTCACAAACCATGAGTATACGCGTAGACATTTATGAGAGAGGGTAAGCCCCCCAGCCCAATAAAAGTGACTGTCTGTGGCACCTTACAGCCCCCCTGGCATTCCCAGTACCCAGAGGCACAAACAGCCCCCCCAGCCCAATAAATAGTGACTGTCTGTGGCAACTTACAGCCCCCCTGGCATTCCCAGTACCCAGAGGCACAAACAGCCCCCCCAGCCCAATAAATAGTGACTGTCTGTGGCACCTTACAGCCCCCCTGGCATTCCCAGTACCCAGAGGCACAAACAGCCCCCCCAGCCCAATAAATAGTGACTGTCTGTGGCACCTTACAGCCCCCCTGGCATTCCCAGTACCCAGAGGCACAAACAGCCCCCCCCCAGCCCAATAAATAGTGACTGTCTGTGGCACCTTACAGCCCCCCTGGCATTCCCAGTACCCAGAGACACAAACAGCCCCCCAACATATTTTTTAAACTCTCACAGCAGAGGAATCCAATAAGAATTCTGCTTGCTTTGTGTGCTCCTTGGTCTTTGTTCAAGGGATCAGTTCTGGAGGCATTAATACATATTTTCTATCACTGGGCACCCAAAAAGCACAATATCTGCCCCTCTGATTTCCCAAGGTAAATTCAGAGCAAGCCAATATTCAACACTGATCTCCCTAGGTTAGATAGCAGCAAGATGGCTGAAGTAGAGCTAATCTGATTGGAGAATCTCCCTGCATGTGTAATTCTGATGGGCCGCCTACATTGGAGAGCAGGGGGTATAATGGGAGAAACACAGTGCAATCCTCTAGCTACCCATGCTCTAAGGACCATCATGATCCCCATATTACCTAAGGAAATGTTACATAAGCTTAGTTTTCTCTTGCCAGGCTCACGTTGGACCCTTCTACCCTAGTCATGGCACGTCCTTCATCTCCGGAGCCTCTGCTGCCGGACCCTACTGTCCATTATACTGGTTTCACCCCTCGTGGCCAACACAGGATTCTTCAACAAAGTCCTTCCATCACAGAGGCCAAGATGGACATGCTGAGAAAAGTGCAGCCCCCCTCAAAGACCAACGTATCTATCTGTCCCACCCCGGTACCTACTGTGGCTGGAAATCAGTCGACTGCCCCCGCTCTTGCCACTGCGCCCCGACAAACCCTACGACAGTGCTGTGTGGAGGCAGCTAACCGACACCCCCCAGGGTGCTCGCCCACAGGTCCAATACCGTCTCCCTCCCGAATGGAGGACAACACATGGCAGAAGTTTGTACTGTGCCGCAGCTCCTGGAAAGAGAGAGGGGATCTCCAAGGCTGAGACTGCTACCCAGTCTAGAGTGCCCCCTATGGTTACTCAAGGAAACATCATTCCACCTAAGAGGTGAGGGTTAAAGCACTAGCACTGTCTTGGGAAGAGATGGTAGAGGTACTAAGAGCTTACAACTGTCCCCAATCTGAGCTGCTCTGATCCACTTAAGGTCCCATACACCTTCAGATCCGCTCGCATGGCAATGCAACCAGTGAGCGGATCTTCTCCCGATATAACCACCTATCGGGAGAATCCAGGCTAATTTGGTCATTTGGCCCTGGGGCCAAAGATCCAATTATAACGACGGGTATAGGCAATGTCGGTCCGGGGACCGGCATCAACGAGCCATGCGGTCCCCGATCCAACTAGAATTTTCTAACCTACCCGTCGTTAGTGCCCATACACGGGCCGATAAGCTGCCAAGTCGGTCTAAGGGGCCCCATATTGGCAGCTACAATCGGCCCGTGTATAGGGCACCTTTATTAGGGAAGATATGACCAGCACTCCACCCTTTATATACGCATTACAGCATACCTACATTGGACTCTTATGCCCCCTAGCTCTGCCACATAGGTATTGCAAACAAATTACATATACAAGATAATCATCCAATAAGAATACTCCCTACCATTGCTACATCTTTATTTAACATAGGGAGATTACTCTCGCCATCATACTTTAGTCAAGGGACCCCCAACCTTTCTTACTCGTGAGCCACAGTCAAATGTTAAAAGACTTGGAGAGCAACACAAGCACCATAACAGTTCATGGAGGGCCAAAAAGGGCTGTGATTGGCTATTAGGCAGCCTCTATGCACCCTATCAGCTTACAGGGGGCTTTATTTGGTAGGAAATCTTGTTTTTATTCAACCAAACTTGCCCCCAAGTCAGGAATTCAAAAATAACTCCCTGGTTTGGGGGCGCTGAGAGCAACATCCAAGGGGTTGGGGAGCAACATGTTGCCCGGAGCCACTGGTTGGGGATCACTGCTTTAGACAATGAGTTTGTGAAGCACTGTCATGGGAGGTTCATTTCCCCTTTAATATCACATGGGTGACTGACTATTCTGCTGCTAGCAGAGGCCTTCAAGCCATTACACCTTCTGGTATAAACACCGTGTGGGATAAACCAACCGGTTACTATATACCGATTGCCCATGTGTTTACCCAGTTGCCCATTGGTAGCGTTTAATACAGGTATATATTAACTTTCTGCTTTGGCTCCTGGGCAGGAACGCTAAACAGAGGTCCATAGATGGATTTGGTCCTTCAACGCTTGATTCCATCCCAGAGGCACCAGATCTACCCAGCAACCTGCACCAACCGAATAAACCCCACAATATCTCCCTTCTGGGAAACTCTCCTAATAGGACAATGATCCTGCAGAGGTACAAGGAGCTGCAGGGCTCAGTGAGGAGTGTGGTGCCCAACAACAGCAGGATGCCAACCCCTGGAGAGTTGCCCCAGGGCATCGTAAGGTGACAAGCTGTGACATAGAACAGAGGTCCACAACCACCGGGCCGAGGACTGTGCTGAACCGGCCACCTCTGGTACCAATTACCTTTGATCCCAACTCCATGACAACTACTATGTGAAGCCCAGGGAGCTTTCTACTGATCACCGTCTACAGCAGCGGGTCACAACCTGTGGGTCGGGACCCCCTTGGGGGTGGAATTACACTTTCACAGGGGTGGCCTAATACCATAAAACACATATTCCCGATGGTCTTAGGAATAATTTTATGGTTGGGGGTCACCACAACATGAGGAACTGTATTAAAGGGTCGCGGCATTAGGGAGGTTGAGAACCACTGGTCTAGAACCCACAGTTAAGCTGAAGCAGACTTGAGGTATGGTAGTGGTTTGAGGCCCATTCATATTCAGTATGTGGTAAGGGCCCCCCCTTTTCCTCAGTTCCAATCATTTCTAGGGCAGGAAATCAGTCTCCAGCCCAACGGAAGCCTAATGGACCTTCCAGAAGTATCTCTGTCCCTTACTTGTACCATCATTTGTGCCACTAAAAAGGTGTTGGGCTTCCAAAGCAGACCAATTGCATAGCAGCATTCAATTTTCCCCATGAGCGGAAAGGTTTGTAAACATTTGTAACCAAAAGGGGGTCTAGAAGAACATCAAATATGTTACAATCGGGTTTGGGATGATCAACTGGAGGAGCACGGGCCAAAGGGAGGACTTCTTGTGGCCCTCAAGCTTCTCAAGAGCTCCAAAGACTGCACATGTGCGAAGCCTATGCTACACTAGGAAGGCCTAACCACTTCGCTAGACACCCGGGTAACACTTATGCCAACCTGAGCAGGTACATGGGTGGTAAACTACATAGACTGCACCGGGCATTGAATAAGGACAATGGGTGCCAAGGAATGGGGGGGGCGCCTTGATGAACTTGATGGACTTATGCCTTTTTTAACCTAACTTACTATGTTACTATGTCACTCTGAAAAGGAAAGGACCCTGGATTTGTGTATTTTATAAAGGAGGGGCATATTGGGGTAAAAGCTGTAAAATAGCCTATTGGTCCATTGTATCGGCGTCATTACAATGTCGGTGAGGTCATAGATTTTATGCGATGTCATTGGTTGTGTCAATTATAAAATGTTAATATTGTTCTTAGAAAATCCAGGCTCAGATCTGAGGCAGGGCCATAAGTGCTCAGATTCCACCCCCCACCCCAGGTCATGTGATGCGCTAAAGAAAAAATAACTCCCTGGTTCCCATGAGGGTGCTGGGAGTGGTGCTTGCCTGGTTTGGGGCAGTTTGTTCCCAGAGGGCACATGGTTGCCGGGGGCCCCCCAGCCAGCAGGCAGACATACAGATGCAGTTGGCTGTTTATAGTCAGAGGGTTATTCTAAGAGACGTGGGAAGCGTGGGAACCTGTCTGTCCCTCCAGCCAAATATTTCTGCAAGTTTCCGACTCCACGGTCAGCGCCGGCCAAGGGTGGGCTTATTATAGCCTCACTGTAACCCACCCTCTGCCCATCAACACTCTCACCCCAGGGCCACAGAGCTGCACTAAATCCCTTTCTCATCCCCATGTTGGTAGATTAACCCTTCTACTGCCAGAAATAATGGCCTTACTACACACAGCCAGTTAATGCTCCTACCCCTCATACCATCTTGCCTTACTACACACAGTATTGCCAGTTAATGCTCCTACCCCTCATACCATCTTGCCTTACTACACACAGTATTGCCAGTTACTGCTCCTACCCCTCATACCATTGTGCCTTACTACACACAGTATTGCCAGTTACTGTTCCTACCCCTCATACCATCTTGCCTTACTACACACAGTATTGCCAGTTACTGCTCCTACCCCTCATACCATCGTGCCTTACTACACACAGTATTGCCAGTTACTGCTCCTACCCCTCATACCATCGTGCCTTACTACACACAGTATTGCCAGTTACTGCTCCTACCCCTCATACCATCTTGCCTTACTACACACAGTATTGCCAGTTACTGCTCCTACCCCTCATACCATCTTGCCTTACTACACACAGTATTGCAGTTACTGCTCCTACCCCTCATACCATCTTGCCTTACTACACACAGTATTGCCAGTTACTGCTCCTGCCCCTCATACCATTGTGCCTTAGTACACACAGTATTGCCAGTTACTGCTCCTACCCCTCATACCATCGTGCCTTACTACACACAGTATTGCCAGTTACTGCTCCTACCCCTCATACCATTGTGCCTTAGTACACACAGTATTGCCAGTTACTGCTCCTACCCCTCATACCATCGTGCCTTACTACACACAGTATTGCCAGTTACTGCTCCTACCCCTCATACCATCGTGCCTTACTACACACAGTATTGCCAGTTACTGCTCCTACCCCTCATACCATCGTGCCTTACTACACACAGTATTGCCAGTTACTGCTCCTACCCCTCATACCATCTTGCCTTACTACACACAGTATTTCCAGTTACTGCTCCTACCCCCTCATACCATCGTGCCTTACTACACACAGTATTGCCAGTTACTGCTCCTACCCCTCATACCATCTTGCCTTACTACACACAGTATTGCCAGTTACTGCTCCTATCCCTCATACAATCTTGCCTTACTACACACAGTATTGCCAGTTACTGCTCCTACCCCTCATACCATCTTGCCTTACTACACACAGTATTGCCAGTTACTGCTCCTACCCCTCATACCATCTTGCCTTACTACACACAGTATTGCCAGTTACTGCTCCTACCCCTCATACCATCTTGCCTTACTATACACATTATGACACAGTTACAGTCCAATGGTTCAGGTATATATTTTTCAAGTTTTGGAAGCCCAGAGACACAGTTTTACCCCAAAGCCTCCTGCAGGCCAGCAGTCCCAATGGGGTTACTAATTAGCCAATCACAGCCCTTATAATTAGCCAATCACAGCCCTTATAATTAGCCAATCACAACCCTTATAATTAGCCAATCACAGCCCTTATTTGGCATCCCCAGCACTTTTTATACCTGCATTTGGCTCACAAGTACAAAAGGTTGGGGATCCCTGCTATATACATTATGCAGCCATTATAATACACCTACTTGTCTTTTTATACACAATATCCTACTGTGAAAGCCTCTTCACTTGATGCATCTTGCCTGACTACACACAATGCCCCGCGGCTTCTCTCCTTCCCCAGAAAAGAGACAAATCTGCGTTTGCCATAAACCTAATTCCTATTTACTTTAATAGCACCCGAGTGGGTTGCCATTGTATGAGCAGAGCTTTATGGGGGGGGGGCTAGATTTAAGGCTCGGTGGCTGCCAGACACAGGGGGTCCGGGGGAATGAAAGAAGCAGCTACTGGGGAGAGGGGAGATTTGGGGGGGACTGAGAGGGAGGAATGGGGATGTAGAAGGAGCGTAGCGGGGAGATGACAGCAGGAGAGAATGAGGGAGGTACAACGGGGGGGGGGGGTATTACTGCAAAGCAGGAGGAGGGAACGGAGCGAGAGAGGAATCCCCTGAATACAGAGAGAGGGAAGGGAATGAGGCAGAGAGCTAAGGAGTGAGAAGTACCAGGCAGAGTGTATGGGGACGAGTACAGCAAGAAGAGGAGAATCTGCAGGGAAAATCCATTCATTCCGAGATCTGCTTCTTATCCGGAACCTCATATAGAGATCTGCTTCCTACCCTGAACCTCATATAGGGATCTGCTTCCTACCCTGAACCTCATATAGGGATCTGCTTCCTACCCTGAACCTCATATAGGGATCTGCTTCTTACCCTGAACCTCATATAGGGATCTGCTTCTTACCCTGAACCTCATATAGGGATCTGCTTCCTACCCTGAACCTCATATAGGGATCTGCTTCCTACCCTGAACCTCATATAGGGATCTGCTTCTTACCCTGAACCTCATTTAGGGATCCGCTTCCTACTCTGAACCTCATATAGAGATCTGCTTCTTACTCTGAACCTCATATAGGGATCTGCTTCTTACTCTGAACCTCATATAGGGATCTGCTTCCTACCCTGAACCTCATATAGAGATCTGCTTCTTACCCTGAACCTCATATAGGGATCTGCTTCTTACCCTGAACCTCATTTAGGGATCTGCTTCCTACTCTGAACCTCATATAGGGATCTGCTTCTTACTCTGAACCTCATATAGAGATCTGCTTCCTACCCTGAACCTCATATAGGGATCTGCTTCTTACCCTGAACCTCATTTAGGGATCTGCTTCCTACCCTGAACCTCATATAGAGATCTGCTTCTTACTCTGAACCTCATATAGAGATCTGCTTCTTACCCGGAACCTCATTTAGGGATCTGCTTCCTACCCGGAACCTCATTTAGAGATCTGCTTCCTACCCTGAACCTCATATAGGGATCTGCTTCTTACCCTGAACCTCATATAGAGATCTACTTCCTACCCTGAACCTCATATAGAGATCTGCTTCTTACTCTGAACCTCATATAGAGATCTGCTTCTTACTCTGAACCTCATATAGAGATCTGCTTCTTACCTGGAACCTCATATAGAGATCTGCTTCTTACCCGGAACCTCATATAGGGATCTGCTTATTGCCCTGAACCTCATATAGGGATCTGCTTATTACCCTGAACCTCATATAGAGATCTGCTTCCTACCCTGAACCTCATATAGGGATCTGCTTCTTACCCTGAACCTCATTTAGGGATCTGCTTCCTACCCTGAACCTCATATAGAGATCTGCTTCTTACTCTGAACCTCATATAGAGATCTGCTTCTTACCCGGAACCTCATTTAGGGATCTGCTTCCTACCCTGAACCTCATAGAGGGATCTGCTTCTTACCCTGAACCTCATATAGAGATCTACTTCCTACCCTGAACCTCATATAGAGATCAGCTTCTTACCCGGAACCTCATATAGAGATCGGCTTCTTACCCGGAACCTCATATAGGGATCTGCTTATTGCCCTGAACCTCATATAGAGATCTGCTTCCTACCCTGAACCTCATATAGGGATCTGCTTCTTACCCTGAACCTCATTTAGGGATCTGCTTCCTACCCTGAACCTCATATAGAGATCTGCTTCTTACTCTGAACCTCATATAGAGATCTGCTTCTTACCCGGAACCTCATTTAGGGATCTGCTTCCTACCCTGAACCTCATATAGGGATCTGCTTCTTACCCTGAACCTCATATAGAGATCTACTTCCTACCCTGAACCTCATATAGAGATCTGCTTCTTACCTGGAACCTCATATAGAGATCGGCTTCTTACCCGGAACTTCATATAGGGATCTGCTTATTGCCCTGAACCTCATATAGGGATCTGCTTATTGCCCTGAACCTCATATAGAGATCTGCTTCTTACCCTGAACCTCATATAGAGATCTGCTTCCTACCCGGAACCTCATATAGAGATCTGCTTCTTACCCGGAACCTCATATAGGGATCTGCTTCCTACCCGGAACCTCATATAGGGATCTGCTTCCTACCCGGAACCTCATATAGGGATCTGCTTATTACCCTGAACCTGCACTATGCAGGGACTTGGGAGAGACACACAGAACAGGGACTCCCCAAAGAGGGAGAAGGATCTGAGGGGCTCAGCAATACTGCACCAGCAGAGACGCCTCAAACAAGCCACGCAGTTTGTGCACAAAGACTCTGCGGATCTTCTGCCACTGGACCAGCTGCGGAGACTGGGGACCAGTAAAGACCTGGTGAGTGTGGGAGGGGGGGGACCCGCTTGCTCAGTGAGACTAATGTTTGCAACTCTGAACCAAGTTACAGGGCCAAAATGTGGGACTGCTTTCATGTCTTGCAGGGATTTCTATAGATGCATGCTGCAGACTGCAATGATTTCTACGCAGCCATGTTGGTTCGCTGTCCTATAACGCTGCTACTCTTGGTTTAAATGTTAACCTAACTGGCCTTTGGGCTGTGCCCTAGGGGGGCCCCTAAGCCTCAATCCCCACCATTTGCAAAGCACTGATCCCGGTTTGGTTGACTATATACATCAGGGGTCCTCAGCCTTTCTTACTCGGGAGCCACAGTCAAATGTAAAAAGACTTGGGGAGCAACACAAGCACCATAAAAGTTCATGGAGGAGCCAAATAAGGGCTGTGATTGGCTATTAGGCAGCCTCTATGCACCCTATCAGCTTACAGGGGCTTTATTTGGTAGGGAATCTTGTTTTTATTCAACCAAAACTTGCCCCCAAGTCAGGAATTCAAAAATAACTCCCTGGTTTGGGGGCACTGAGAGCAACACCCAAGGGGTTGGGGAGCAACATGTTGCCCCGGAGCTACTGGTTGGGGCATTTAAATATAATGTCCTGTTGCCCTGCTCTGATAAAAGTTGCATGTTTGCTTAAGAATTCCTACTATAGTTTATATAAATACCCCGCTGTGTAGCCCCGGGGGCAGCCGTTCCTGCACTGGTACAGCTGGAGTGTTTGCTACAGAAACCCTACTATAGTTTGGCTGCCCCCGGGGCTACACAGCGGGGTATTTATATAAACTATAGTAGGGTTTCTGTAGCAAACACTCCATCTGTACCAGTGCAGGAATGGCTGCCCCCGGGGCTACACAGCGGGGTATTTATATAAACTATAGTAGGGTTTCTGTAGCAAACACCCCAGCTGTACCAGTGCAGGAATGGCTGCCCCTGGGGCTACACAGCGGGGTATTTATATAAACTATAGTAGGGTTTCTGTAGCAAACACCCCAGCTGTACCGGTGCAGGAATGGCTGCCCCTGGGGCTACACAGCGGGGTATTTATATAAACTATAGTAGGGTTTCTGTAGCAAACACCCCAGCTGTACCAGTGCAGGAATGGCTGCCCCCGGGGCTACACAGCGGGGTATTTATATAAACTATAGTAGGGTTTCTGTAGCAAACACCCCAGCTGTACCAGTGCAGGAATGGCTGCCCCCGGGCTACATAGCGGGGTATTTATATAAACTATAGTAGGGTTTCTGAAACATATAGACCTAGGTTACTAGTGCAGGGTAACAGTACATTACTATTATTATAATCAAGGTCCAATCTGATTGCAGCAGCCACACAGTGTGATCCAGAGACGGCTCATGGGGGGCAGCCTGAGCATCGAAAGCGATAACCCTGTATTTCCAACTTCCCCGTGCAACAGGGGGAGAGACGCACCCCCCCAGGGTGATGAGACGATACAGCCAACTAAGTTGGGTGAGGAGACCCCCGGTTGCTGGAAGGAACAAGCTCTACTCATACCCTGCAAGGTACAACCCCTAGCAACTACTTGTATACCTGCTTATACTGAGATGAGCCCTGATTGGCCAGTTAGACTAATGGGAGTAAATGTGTTACCCCAATGAGCAGAATCTGCTCCCACCAACAGCTCCTTTTAACTGAGGGTTGTTTACCTTTGAGACAATTTGCAATTGGTCTTCATTTTTTTTTTATTTGTAGTTTTTTTTTAAATTATTTCAGCTTTGCCCAGCAGCTCTCCAGCTTGGCGTTTCAGCAGCTGTTTGGTTGCTAGGATCCAAATTACCTTAGCAACCAGGGTTGTGGTTTGAATGAAAGACTGATAAATGAATAGGAGAGGGCCTGACTATATAAATAAGTAATATAAAATAACAATACTTTATATTCACAGAGCAATAGTTTTTTTCCTCAGGCAGTGCCGGACCAATAGGCTCCCCCTTTACATTAAACTTTTAGTATGTTGTAGAATGGCCAATTCTAAGTAACGTTTCAATTGGGCTTCATTATTTATTTTCTATAGTTTTTCCATTATTTGCTCCTTTTTATTACTCATTTTTCTATCCATCCCCCTCTCCTATAAATATATCAGTCTCTTATTCAAACCAGTCCCTGGTTGTTAAGGTAATTTGAACCCTAGCAACCACATGACTGCTGAAATTTTAAACTGGAGAGCTGCTGAACAAAAAGTAAATTCATAAAAAAAAATGAAGACCAATTGCAAATTGTCTCAGAACAGCAGTCTACATTATACTAAACTTTAATTAAAAGGTGAACAACCCTTTAACCCCCCTCCAGCTGGACCAGTCCCAGAGTTGTCTATAGGAGGAGCAAAAAGAAGCAACTACAGGTATAGAACCTGTTATCCAGAATGTGCAGGACCAAGAGTGCGCAGGATAAGGGGTCTTTCCGTAATTTGGATCTCCACATCTAAAGTCTACTAAAAAAAAATCAATAAAGCATTAATTAAATCCAATAGGATTGTTTTTCTTCCAATAAGGATTAATTATATTTTAGTTGGGATCAAGTACAGGTACTGTTTTATTATTACAGAGAAAAGGGAATCATTTAACCATTAAATAAACCCAATAGGGCTGTTCTGCCCCAATAAGGGGTAATTATATCTTAGTTGGGATCAAGTACAGGTACTGTTTTATTATTACAGAGAAAAGGGAATCATTTAACCATTAAATAAACCCAATAGGGCTGTTCTGCCCCCAATAAGGGGTAATTATATCTTAGTTGGGATCAAGTACAGGTACTGTTTTATTATTACAGAGAAAAGGGAATCATTTAACCATGAAATAAACCCAATAGGGATATTCCAATTTCCAAGACCTTTATTAATTGTCGCACAACATATGTAGTCTATGCTCTCACTTGTCCGTGTAACAAAGTTTATGTGGGGCGGACTATAAGATCAGTGGGAAGTAGGGTTAATGAGCACATCCGTAACAGTAAAGCAGGGAGAATGAACCATGGGGTATCGAGACATATTTAAGCTGTTTCACAATAATAGTGATCCCAAAGGGATATTCTTTATGGAAGTGTAAAAATAATTGTATATTTATTATAAATAAATCAATGTGTTACATCAAAGTAGATGTAGTATAGAATAGTATGCAGGCGGGTATATAGAGGGGGTTGGCCCATAGGAACCCAATAGTCCATGAGGAAGCGCAGAGCGCGAAACGCGTCGGACTGACTGGAGAGAGGACCCATATTGACAGACTCGGCACCTACCGGTGACGTCACCGAAGGGAAAGGAACAGCGTGTGAGTCGCATCCCTCAGCCAATGTGCCTCTCTCTGTCTTATCCCTAGTAAGTTCCCGGCCGGGACAAGGGGGGTTGTGTATTTGTTCTTATGCCCAGTTAGGGCTCTGTTTTATTGTGTGCTTGTAGTTACTTGGAGGCTATGAGATAATTGAATACCATATAGTGTGCAATTTTATCTCTATATGCACGCCTGCATTCTTAGTATTTGCACAGAGTAAGAGGGAAAACAAGGGTTTTATTTGTGTAACTTCTTTATTAAATATCCCTCAGTGGGGCTAAGAGCCATATATTGGCTATAGGCGGTGTAATACTGCATCTGATATCTGGAGAAGTTAATTAAGGATCCAATTAATTGTTTTATGGTGTTTTAAGCTCCTCACTTTTTTATTCTAATAATTGGGATATACTGTGGGATTTTTAATTCAGTGTATTTCTATTGATTTTCCCTCTTGATTTCCTCATATATGGGTCAGAGCAATGAATTCTCTTTTAAACACTCTAATTGATTTCTCCTGAGGGAATGATATGCATTAACTGGGAATTCAATAATAAATCATTGGGAAGTAATACATGGTTTCTGTTACTATATTTAATGTCTTCTGCCCTATGTGATTTTCTCTTGTATATATAATCTAATTGGTATTTTTAATTAGTGGTGTATATGATTTTTTTTTTATTATTTAAAATTGATTCTACTTTGATGTAACACATTGATTTATCTATAATAAATATACAATTATTTTTACACTTCTTTGGGTGTTTTTAGCGCCAACTCCTTTGGAGATAATTTGTGTATGCACTATAGGATTAGTAGGGAGGAGGGCAGCTACATCTAATTATTAATGTTGGTTAATGGCAATTTAGCACTGCAAAAATATATATATTTTTTTTTTCTCTTTCTTACAGTCTTTCCTTCTAGACCTTAATATCTATATTGTTGTGTTTTGTAATCTTTAAAGCGCAGATAAGGTTTGCCTTGATATTCTTTATGGGACTGGAGCATATTTCTCCCAAGTTAAGAGGTGGAGACGGATTTACTAGATTAAGACAAGGAGAAAACGTTTGGATTTTTAAATTGAATACATTGCATCCGGAAGGACTCAATGTAGATTTGGACTTGGCGGCATTTTAAATTCAATTTTAAGCTTATTTTTGGTCAATTATTGGATTCCTGGTATTTATTTATTTCTAATTTATCTACATTTTAAGTAGGAATATGCTTGATATGGGCTGTTTTAACGAGACATCTCTTTATTTCTTTATGATTAGCGGTTAAGTAGTATATAAATAAATGAATAATAAATAAACAAACATACAACTCTCCCGATCTTTGGGGAGAGGGATGATGGGTTATATATGGGTAATATAAATTCTTCCATCTGACACAATGCCATAACACCATGGCCTTTTGCGCTAAAGAGAGAGGTGTTACTATGGCAACGCGCGTTGTTTCCATTGTACATATCGCTTTACCAGCGCTAGAGCGCTAGATTGAGTTCCCTACAGTATTTCCCATAAGTTTTACTCTTGCAGCCCCACTATGTATTAGGCGCTTCTACATTCACTTACTGGAGGTTCCCCTATGTCTAGTTACCCACCCTTATGCCTATTCTAATAGAGGGAACAAAAAAAGCACAATAAAAGCTCTGGGGGTGCCAAATAAGAGCTACGATTGGTTAGGGGGTCAAGTGCGGGGTATGGCACATTATTTAGCATACAGACCTATCCAATGGCGCTATAGCTGTGCATAAATGTATATAACCCCTGCCCCCAGATGTCACACTGTACGTACCTGTACCTGTACCTGTACCCCACCTTACGAGCTCTGGTACAAGCCACTACGCGGGTCCCCTACCACCAGTCACCTCACCCCTAACTCTACCATCCAAACAACCCGCCTCCGCAAGCTTAACCAATCACGCACCCAGTTCAATCCAGAATCATTGAAGCATCCAATCCGCTAGGGCGATACTTGAGTCGGCCCGCCCGCCAGGTGTCTTCTGGGAATTGTAGTTTATTCTATCGCCATCCACATGTGTTTAAACTACAATTCCCTCAGGTTTAGATTCCAAAACGAATACCCGATATGCAAAGGAGAATTATGACAACATGTCTTTATCTTCATAACAGTATATGTATTATAATTTCATTAATACATTATAATTATCATTGTTAATGAAAGATTTTGATTTAACTATTCCTCTACATAGGAAATAGGCGTGTGAACATTTGTGACACTTAATTCCATTTTTATCCCCCCCCCCCCCCCCATTCGCAGCCATTCTATAGATTACACTGTTCTGGAATTGTAAAAACTTTTAACACACGGATGAAACAATCGTTTGCAAAACCAGGTGAAGATCTCCTTTATCTAAAGGAAGGTTCATGTAGCGCCATCTATCGGCTGTTTTTCACATTACGGGCTCTTTTATTAACCAAATAGCTCTAACTAGCGCGGAGGATACCTGGAGATTTTACAACCAGCCTCTTTAATCCTTTAGGGCCCCAATTTCACATTACAAAGTTGCATCAGGACTTTATGGACCTAGGAATGATACGGACTGGAGCCTGGAATTTACTGTAAGTACTGGATGTGCTGAAGGAGCTGCTGGGCTTCAGGAAGGGGACTGGGTACTAGGAAGCCCCAGGGGGGAAGTTGCCTGAGAGGGGGCACATCATTGGGCCTTTCAAAAACGAGGCTGCAGAGACCCTAGTGGCACAGACTGGGGGGGCTTTCTGGTAGGAGGTGTCTGTTGAAATTAGAAATTAATTCTAACTTAGGGAATTGCTACAAGGTGACTCAGGGACTTGGGGTGTCATAGTCAGGTAAGTAGTGGAACTTTGGCACCCTGAGTACCCCCAAGAACTGAAATAAAGAGCTCAATATATTATATGGAACTGGGGGTCAGATATTTGGGAGTCTTGTTTGTCCCAGCAAAAGTAACTAGTAGTAAGTAGTGGAACTTTGGCACCCTGAGTACCCCAAGAACTTAAATAAAGAGCTCAATATATTATATGGATCTGGGGGTCAGATATTTGGGAGTCTTGATTGTCCCAGCAAAAGTAACCAGTAGTAAATAGTGGAACTTTGGCACCCTGAGTACCCCAAGAACTGAAATAAAGAGCTTGTTATATTATATGGATCTGGGGGTCAGATATTTGGGAGTCTTGATTGTCCAGCAAAAGTATCTGCCTGCCTCTGTGGCAGAATTAGGGGACTCTGTGGGCTTCACAGGGGGGTTCCTGCTGTCCCGGGGGCTGTAGAAGATACAGTAATAAAAGCCACAGGGAGTACCTGTAGATATTGGGGTGCAAAGTTAGCCCAGTGTCACAACCACCAGCGAGGGGAATAAAGTGATCTTTT
>NC_030684.2:13394057-13407504 GCF_000004195.4 Xenopus tropicalis
CCATACAGACCGCAACAAAAACCATATATTTTGCGAAAGTCACAACATTCTGACAAATTCCAACAGGTAAAGAGTCTTTCATACACCAAAGTACCAATCTGCAGAGCTTTCCTAAAGTATTGCGTTTTTTATACATTTCGAAAACGCCGTAAAAAATGTTTTTATTGCCAATTTGTCGCCATTATCTCACACAATTTCTTGCGTTTTACCAAAAGGCAAGTCACCCCAAATAGGAACACCAGAGGCCTACTGACAGTTTGGATGCCCAATGCATAAGTATATACCATAGCTGCGCGTATGTACGAACCCTAAATGAAAAAATAGCGCATAAGGATTTCCGCTCCAGCTCAGCTGTTGCCACACAGAGCCCCCTGTCAGTGTATATGTGCCAAAACTTTCCCCTAACTATACAGATCCCCACAAAACCACTTATATTTTTGGAGTACACATTCTGACAAATCAACAAGGGATTTAAAGAGTCCTTTCTACACCAACTGTACCAATCTGCAGAAGCTTTCCTAAAGTATTGGTTTTTATGCGACATTTCAGAGAAAATTGCCTAAAAATGTTTCAATTTGTCGTTATTTTTATCCACACAAATTTCTGCGTACAAAGGCAAAAAGTCACCCCAAATAGGAACACCAGAGGCCTACGACAGTTTGATGCCAATATGCATAGATATACCAAAGTCTGCGGTATTGTTACGAACCCTAAATGAAAGTAGCGCATAAGGATTCTCCGCTCCAGGCTCAGCTTTGCACACAGAGCCCCCCTGTCAGTGTATTATGTGCCAAAACTTCCCCTATAACTGATACAAGCACCCCCACAAAACCATATATTTTTTGGAAAGTATCACATTCTGACAAATCCAACAAGGGTAAAGAGTTCCTTTCTACACCAAAAAGTTACCAAGCCGCAAAGCTTTCCTAAAGTTATCGCGTTTTTATGAGATTTCAGAAAATCGCCTAAAAAATGTTGCAATTTGCCGCATTTATCTTCACACAAATTTCTGCGTTACAAAAGGCAAGTCACCCCAAATAGGAACACCAGAGGCCACTGAACATTTGCAGCCCAAATATGCATAGATTTAGAAAGTCTGCGGTATGTACTGACCCAAAAGAAGAAGTATGCGCAATAAGATTTCTCGCCTGCCAGCTCAGCTGTTGCACAAGAGCCCCGTCTCAGTGTATTATGTGAGTAAAACCCCCCCCTACTAACATGACCCCAGAAAACCAGATTATTTTGAAAGTACACATTCTATGAATTCAAAATAAAAAGGTAAAGTTATTTTTGTACACCAAAGTTACACCTTGGCAAAAGCTACGCTAAAAACAATCAGATCGCAGGAACACTTATATAGGGATAAAATGTGATAAAACCAACAAAAATTGCTTGCAAATCGGTAAACAACAAAATATAGTTACAGACAGTTAATTAGTGCCAGAATATCTGATCCAATATTACTCTGGCTCAATAAACAGTTTTTAGGTTAAAGAAAATAAAAACAAGCTGTTAATTATGAAAAAAAAAAAAAGCAAAACAAAAAAAAACCAAAGTGTTGTGTATACATGTGTGTACATGTGTAAAAGTTGTGTTGATAGTGTGTAAGGCTGTTATATGAGTGTAAATAAGTGTCTATAAAAGTGTGAAAAATGGAAAAAAAAAAAAATAATAAAAAATAAAATAAAAAATGCCTTTAAAATGGTGCTGTAAGTGTGTTGTAAATGTATGTAAGTGTGTAAATGTATGTAAATTTTGTATAAGTGTGTCCTAAAAAGTGTGTAAAAGGTGTAAATTGCAATAAAAAAAAAAAGTCCTTACCTGTTCCTGGAAGACCGATCGGGCCTCCTCTCATTTGGGCCGCGCGGGGAGAGCGCTGGAGGAAGCAGAGCCAGCAATGCGATGCGATCGCCATCTGGCTGCCTTCCTGGAAAGGTACCTTCGAGCGATCGGCTCGCAGGACCCTATGACAGCCCCCTGGCACATTGCCCAGGGCTGTCATGTTAGAACCCTCTGCAGCGCGCCACATGCCGCCGCTTGCAGAGGCAGCGCTTAAACGCCAGACGACGTATGAGACACGTCGGTTGGCGGTTTAACCCTTTTATGCCAGCACGCTATGCCATACGTGCTTGGCAGAAAAAAATTAACCATGAAATAAACCCAATAGGGATATTCCAATTTCCAAGACCTTTATTAATTGTCGCACAACATATGTAGTCTATGCTCTCACTTGTCCGTGTAAACAAAGTTTATGTGGGCGGACTATAAGATCAGTGGGAAGTAGGGTTAAAAGCACATCCGTAACAGTAAAGCAGGGAGAATGAACCATGGATCGAGAATTTTAAGCTGTTTCACAATAATAGTGATCCCAAAGGGATATTCTTTATGGAAGTGTAAAAAATAATTGTATATTTATTATAAATAAATCAATGTGTTACATCAAAGTAGATGTAGTATAGAATAGTATGCAGGCGGGTATAGAGGAGGGTTGGCCCATAGGAACCCAATAGTCCATGAGGAAGCGCAGAGCGCGAAACGCGTCGGACTGACTGGAGAGAGGACCCATATTGACAGACTCGGCACCTACCGTGACGTCACCGAAGGGAAAGAACAGCGTGTGAGTCGCATCCCTCAGCCATGTGCCTCTCTCTGTTCTTATCCCTAGTAAGTTCCCGGCCGGACAAGGGGGGTTGTGTATTTGTTCTTATGCCCATTTAGGGCTCTGTTTATTGTGTGCTTGTAGTTACTTGGAGGCTATGAGATAATGAATACCATATAGTGTGCAATTTTATTCTCTATATGCACGCCTGCATTCTTAGTATTTGCACAGAGTAAGAGGGAAAACAAGGGTTTTATTTGTGTAACTCTTTATTAAATATCCCTCAGTGGGGCTAAGAGCCAATATATGGCTATAGGCGGTGTAATACTGCATCTGATATCTGGAGAAGTTAATTAAGGATCCAATTAATTGTTTTATGGTGTTTTAAGCTCCTCACTTTTTATTCTAATAATTGGGATATACTGTGGATTTTAATCAGTGTATTCTATTGATTTTCCCTCTTGATTTCCTCATATATGGGTCAGAGCAATGAATTCTCTTTTAAACACTCTAATTGATTTCTCCTGAGGAATGATATGCATTAACTGGGAATTCAATAATAAATCATTGGGAAGTAATACATGGTTTCTGTTACTATATTTAATGTCTTCTGCCCTATGTGATTTTCTCTTGTATATATAATCTAATTGGTATTTTTAATTAGTGGTGTATATGATTTTTTTTTTTATTATTTAAAATTGATTCTACTTTGATGTAACACATTGATTTATCTTATAATAAATATACAATTATTTTTACACTTCTTTGGGTGTTTTTAGCGCCAACTCCTTTGGAGATAATTTGTGTATGCACTATAGGATTAGTAGGAGGAGGCAGCTACATCTAATTATTAATGTTGGTTAATGGCAATTTAGCACTGCAAAAAAATATATATTTTTTTTTCTCTTTCTTACAGTCCTTCCTTCTAGACCTTAATATCTACTATTGTTGTGTTTTGTAATCTTTAAAGCGCAGATAAGGTTTGCCTTGATATCTTTATGGGACTGGAGCATATTTCTCCCAAGTTAAGAGGTGGAGACGGATTTACTAGATTTAAGACAAGGAGAAAACGTTTGATTTTAAATTGAATACATTGCATCCGGAAGGACTCAATGTAGATTTGGACTTGGCGGCATTTTAAATTCAATTTTAACTTATTTTTGGTCAATTATTGGATTCCTGGTATTTATTTATTCTAATTTATCTACATTTTAAGTAGGAATATGCTTGATATGGGCTGTTTTAACGAGACATCTCTTTATTTCTTTATGATTAGCGGTTAAGTAGTATATAAATAAATGAATAAACATAAACATACAACTCTCCCATCTTTGGGGAGAGGGATGATGGGTTATATATGGGTAATATAAATTCTTCCATCTGACACAATGCCATAACACCATGGGCCTTTTCGCTAAAGAGAGAGGTGTTCTATGGCAACGCGCGTTTTTTCCATTGTACATATCGCTTACTAGCGCTAGAGCGCTAGATTGAGTTCCCTACAGTATTTCCCATAAGTTTTACTCTTGCAGCCCCACTATGTATTTAGGCGCTTCTACATCACTTACTGGAGGTTCCCCTATGTCTAGTTACCCACCCTTATGCCTATTCTAATAGAGGAAACAAAAAAGCACAATAAAAGCTCTGGGGTGCCAAATAAGAGCTACGATTGGTTAGGGGTCAAAAAGTTCCCCCCCCCCCCCCGGGGGGGGGGGGGCGGGGCGCGGGGGGGGGGGCAACTTCAGACCAATTTTTTTTCGGGGGCGGGGGCGGGGGGGGGGGGGGGGGGGGGGCCCCCCCCAAATACCCCCAAAAACCGCTATTTCTCATAAAAAACGCCTCAGCTCGCGACGCAACATTTTAAAAAAAGGCCCCCCCCCTAAGTTTCAATTGGCCTTTTTTTTTAAAAAAAAAAAAACCCAAAAGGGGGGGGGGGGGGGGGGGGGGGGGCGGGGGGGCACATTATTTAGCATACAGGCCTATCCAATGGCGCTATAGCTGTGCATAAATGTATATAACCCCTGCCCCCAGATGTCACACTGTACGTACCTGTACCCCACCTTACGAGCTCTGGTACAAGCCACTACACAGGTCTCCTACCACCAGTTACCCACCCCTAACTCTACGATCCAAACAGCCCGCCTCCGCAAGCTTAACCAATCACGCACCCAGTTCAATCCAGAATCATTGAAGCATCCAATCCGCTAGGGCGATACTTGAGTCGGCCCGCCCGCTCACCAGGTGTCTTCTGGGAATTGTAGTTTATTCTATCGCTATCCACATGTGTTTAAACTACAATTCCCTCAGGTTTAGATTCCAAAACGAATACCCGATATGCAAAGGAGAATTATGACAACATGTCTTTATCTTCATAACAGTATATGTATTATAATTTCATTAATACATTATAATTATCATTGCTAATGAAAGATTTTGATTTAACTTTTCCTCTACATAGGAAATAGGCGTGTGAACATTTGTGACACTTAATTCCATTTTTATCCCAACTCCACCCCCATTCGCAGCCATTCTATAGATTACACTCCAGTTCTGGAATTGTAAAAACTTTTTACACACGGATGAAACAACCGTTTGCAAAACCAGGTGAAGATCTCCTTTATCTAAAGGAATGTTCATGTAGCGCCATCTATCGGCTATTTTTCACATTACAGGCTGTTATTAATCCACATAGCTTTAACTAGCGCGGAGGGATACCTGGAGATTATACAACCAGCCTCTTTAATCCTTTAGGGCCCCAATTTCACATTACAAAGTTGCATCAGGACTTTATGGACCTAGGAATGATACGGACTGGAGCCTGGAATTTACTGTAAGTACTGGATGTGCTGAAGGAGCTGCTGGGCTTCAGGAAGGGGACTGGGTACTAGGAAGCCCCAGGGGGGGCAATTGCAACAGGAAGTTGCCTGAGAGGGGGCACATCATTGGGCCTTTCAAAACGAGGCTGCAGAGACCCTAGTGGCACAGACTGGGGGCTTTCTGGTAGGAGGTGTCTGTTGAAATTAGAAATTAATTCTAACTTAGGGAATTGCTACAAGGTGACTCTGGGACTTGGGGTGTCATAGTCAGGTAAGTAGTGGAACTTTGGCACCCTGAGTACCCCAAGAACTGAAATAAAGAGCTCGTTATATTATATGGAACTGGGGGTTGGATATTTGGGAGTCTTGATTGTCCCAGCAAAAGTATCTGCCTGCCTCTGTGGCAGAATTAGGGGACTCTGTGGGCTTCACAGGGGGGTTCCTGCTGTCCCGGGGGCTGTAGGAGATACAGTAATAAAAGCCACAGGGAGTACCTGTAGATATTGGGGTGCAAAGTTAGCCCAGTGTCACAACCACCAGCGAGGGAATAAAGTGATCTTTTTGTCAACAGTCTCAGGGAATCCCTAAGTGTTAGACTGTATTTGCTTCCTCCGTGTTGGTAACATCAGGCACTGGTTACTGAGGGAACAGGAGAGACGGGGAGTAAATCCGTGGCTGTAGTGAAGGATCACAGAGAAAACTCGATGAGGGACGTTACTTCATGACAGAGAAAGGAGCCTCTGGCTTTATCCAAGCAAGATCTGGGATGCTTATCCGCACTATACCGCTTGTCTAGTTCTATACCCACCTGAGGATTAACACTTGTTTGGAATGGCCGCCTACATCGAATTTGTGCCCCCTCCGGAATGCCCGGTGTTCGAGCCCAGCTGGGAGGAATTCTCTGATCCCCTGAGTTTCATCGGACGCATCCGACCGATTGCTGAAAAGACAGGGATATGCAAATCCACCCTCCAAGGTAAGTCTGATAGATGGATGTTATCAGTACACTGAGAGCCTGAAATAATTCCTTATGGATAAATGATGCAGTTGTAACAGGGAGCTGATACATACTGTGTGCAAGTCACATATAAGTTTTATATTATATATATGATTCACACAGGCTGATGACAAATGTCAGATGTTTGATTAGTCTTTGCTCTTGGTCACATTTTTTAGAAACCAATGACCCATTGGTTGGCATTGCTGCTTTACGGTCAGTTTGATTCCAGCCAGGGCACTATCTTCAGGGAATTTTTATGTCCCCCCCCCCCCAGGTGGATTTTCTTGCACTTTCCAAAAACATACGGGCAGATTGAGGTGCCCTGATACTGACTTTAGTGTGTGCGTAAAATCGGCACTTCGATTGTAAACTTCATGGAGGCAGGGACTAATTAGAATGATGTATAAGGGTGAGGGCAGTGGTACATGGTACACAAATCTTCTTTGTCGTGGGCAACAAATCTCCCCGCAATGCCATCCCACCGGCTAGCATTTAAATCGCCAGTGGGATGCTTCACTGCGATGTCGCACAAAGTTGTCTTTGGAGGAAACTTTGAGCGACCGTGGGACATCGTAGCGACGCGTATGCCATCCCACCGGCAATTTACACTCTAGCCGGTGGGATGGCATTGCGGGAGATTAGTCGCCCATCACTAATCTCCCTGTGTACCACTGCCCTAAAGACACACCGGGCTACTAGTAGCAGCTACTTTTTCAAGCTACTGAAAATCCCTTCCATAGACAAAACACACGTAGAGACAATTATCAGTAAATGATTAGCATTGTCTATTTTAGTAGCCACGACAAGTAGCTGCTACTAGTAGCTCTGTGTGTCTTCACCCTAAGAGAGCTGCAGAATATGTAGGTGCTATATAGGCAGAGGATAATGACTACATGCCTGTGTGTACCCCATGACATGTGAGGCATAACTTGAGGGTATGTACCCCAAAATTCTATCATGCCCAAAGTGTGTTTGTTTGCATTTGTAAGGATTACTTATGTATACAGGCCATATGGCCAAACATCATGGGGAAAGTGTCCTCTATATAAATTTGCTTTATGCATGTTCAGAGTGGCTAATGGCCGACTGCATTTACTGTTTTGGGCTATCGCATATGGTGCAGTTTCAATGGATAATATTTATTCTATTATTTGATATTATATTATTGTTCTAACAATCAAAGAAGGCAATAGTCAGCCAGTAGTGGGGTGATTGTGTCCAAGCTGAAAGGTCACTATAATCAAACCATTAAAGTTTAAGTAGTTAAAGAAGAACTTTTGTATTATTTTTTGCTGAAAGAGGTGGAGGACCTAGTCAGCAGGGTATTGTACCAGGGTTTTTGCTCCAATGATTACAAATGGAAGGGAAGTCCAATTACTGAAATGAATCTTCTCTGCCATTACTTTGTAGTCTATTTTTCCTAAAATCCCAACACTGCAGCTTTAGTGTACACATTAGGGTTATACCTGGGGTTTAAGTAGGGATGCACCGAATCCACTATTTTGGGGTTTGGGCGAGATTCCTGGATTCTGAACCGAATCCTGGATTTGTTGCATCCCTAGTTTTAAGCTGCAGTTTGCTGCTTCTAGATAACAGCCACCAGTGTCGGACTGGGGTGCCAAGGGCCCACCAGAAAACCTTAGGCCCACTGTCCAGACCACCATTCCTTCCCAGTTCACTCACTTTCTTTAATTTCTTAATTACTTATTTTTACATACTATTATCTATCCTTTCCTTTATTTCTTTTGTTTCTTCTCATAGAATTGAGTAATGGCCATGGTGTAGGCATACAAGGCAAATGGTTGGGTGAGCAAGGGGGCCCACTGGGAGTTTTTTTCCTATGAAGTTTGTATTCTATTTATTTAATTAAAAATAAATCCTATACATATTATTTGTGTGGGTTTATATTATATAGGTACCTTCCTGACACCTGTAGGTATTTAAACTGTTTAAACGTTTAGCAGAGCTATTACTTTAACCATGAAAATGCTTAATGCCAGCAGTAATCCCCTAGTGTGTCTCCCCTGCTGATTTAGTAGCACAGGCAGGGTTTATATTATTTGTACTTCTGAAGGCAAGGTTCAGAATTACTTCTACAACTTGGAACTTGGGCAGGTACTGCTCCAAATACATTGTTCTGAGCATCCCTTTGCAGGACAAAACTCATAATTATCCTTTATTTTCTCTTTATAAAAGGTATAGAAAAGAAAACCTAGAATTTCCCTTTAGTTTGCCTGTGCGCTTTATAGATTTATTCTTAGCCCCCTAGAGAGCCAGTTTTGGTTATTGGCACAGTTACAGCTTAGCTTTATTGCTTTTATGTTCCTTTATCTCAGGACTGGCAGCCGCCCTTTGCCTGCGATGTCAAAAGCTTCTGCTTCACCCCTCGGGTACTGCGCCTCAACGAACTAGAGGTAAGGTTTCTGTGATTATTGTGCTGGGAATAAACCCAGATCATGGTTATTACAAACTGCTGTTTTTGTAGCTACATTAACATGTTGGAACTTGAGGATATGGACATTAACAAAATTGTTAGTTAGAAGCTTGACAACTTGGGTTGGTTTTCCATATCCCTATTAGTTATATACAGATATTTGGATTTAAGGTGGCCATACACCTTCAGATCCGCTCGCTTGGCGATGTCGCCAAGCGAGCGGATCTTCTCCCGATATCAGGAGAATCCAGGCTAATTTGATCGTGTGGCCAAACGATCGAATTATAACGACGGGTATAGGCAAAGTCGGTTTGGGGACCGAATCAACGAGCCGATACGGTCCCCCATCCGACTAGATTTTTTAACCTGCCGATCGATATCTGCCCGATTTCAGGCCAGATATGGGTCAGGCAGGCCCGTCGTTAGTGCCCCTACATGGGCCGATTAGTTGCTGAATCGGTCTAAGGGACCCATATCGGCAGCTACAATCGG
This sequence comes from Xenopus tropicalis, assembly GCF_000004195.4. Lineage (NCBI taxonomy): Eukaryota > Metazoa > Chordata > Amphibia > Anura > Pipidae > Xenopus > Xenopus tropicalis. The sequence continues at coordinate 13,403,399 of NC_030684.2, forward strand.
CCCGTGTATGGGGACCTTTAGGCAGTATCGTATTTGTTCCAGAACAGTAGCCGATATTTACTTTCATTATTCTAACTGCTCTAGACCAGTCATAGCTAAATAGAACCTTTGCAATATAAACAAACGTGTATGTTTAACCTTTTTAGTGCCATAGGACGTAGATTCTACGTCCTAGGTACCAAGGGACCAAAGTGCCATAGAACGTAGAATCTACGTAAAAAGAGAGAGATTCAACATTACAGGAAGTGCATCAAGGTGACTTTATGGACTAGGAATAGAAAGCGGACTGGAGCCTGGAATTTACTAGTAAGTACTGAGTGCTAAGGAGCTTCGCTGGGCTGTAGGAAGGGGACTGGGTACTAGAGCCCCGGGGGGAATGCCTGAGAGGGGGCACATCATTGGCCTTTCAAAACCGAGGCTCGCAGAGACCACTAGTGGCACAGACTGGGGGCTTTCTGGTAGGAGGTGTCTGTTGAAATTAGAATTAATTCTAACTTAGGGAATTGCTACAAGGTGCTCGGGACTTGGGGGTGTCATAGTCAGGTAGTAGTGGAACTTTGGCACCCTGAGTCCCCAAGAACTGAAATAAAAGAGCTCAATATATTATATGGAATGGGGTCAGATATTTGGGGAGTCTTGTTTGCCAGAAAAGTAACTAGTATAAGTATGACTTTGGCCCTGATACCAGACTTAATAAGAGCTCAATATTTAATGGATCGGGCAATTTGGGAGTCTGTTTGTCCCAGCAAAAGTAAAGTAAGTAGTGGAACTTTGGCACCCTGAGTACCCAAGAACTTAAATAAAGAGCTTCAATATATTATATGGATCTGGGGTCAGATATTTGGGAGTCTTGATTGTCCGCAGCAACAGTAACCAGTAGTAAATAGTGGACTTTGGCACCCTGAGTACCCCAAGAACTGAAATAAAGAGCTTGTTATAGTTATATGGATCTGGGGTCAGATATTTGGGAGTCTTGATTGTCCCGCAAAAGTATCTGCCTGCCCCTGTGGGCAGAATTAGGGGACTCTGTGGGCTTCACAGGGGGGTTCCTCTGTCCCGGGGGCTGTAGAAAATACAGTAATAACAGCCAAGGGAGTACCTGTAGATATGGGGTGCTAAGTTAGCCCAGTGTCACAACACCACGCGAGGGAATAAAGTGATCTTTTTGTCAACAGTCTCAGGAATCCTAAGTGTTAGACTGTATTTGCTTCCTCCGTTGTTGTAACATCAGGCACTGGTTACTGAAGGAACAGGAGAGACGGGGTGTAAATCCGTGGCTGTAGTGAAGGATCACAGAGAAAACTCGATGAGGGACTTACCTTCATGACAGAGAAAGGAGCCTCTGGCTTTATCCAGCAAGATCTGGGATGCTTATCCGCACTATAACCGCTTGTCTAGTTCTATACCCACTGAGGGTTAACACTTTGTTTGGAATGAGCCGCTACATCGAATTTGTGCCCCCTCCGGAATGCCCGTGTTCGAGCCCAGCTGGGAGGAATTCTCTGATCCCCTGAGTTTCATCGGACATCTCGACGTTGCTGAAAAGACAGGGATATGCAAATCCACCTCCAAGGTAAGTCTGATAGATGGATGTTATCAGTACACTGAACCTGAAATAATCCTTATGGATAATGATGCAGTTGTAACAGGGAGCTGATACATACTGTGTGCAAGTCACATTATATAAGTTTTTATTATAATATATATATAATATGATTATAATAAGTTCACACAGGCTGATGACAAAATGTCAGATGTTTGATTAGTCTTTGCTCTTGGTCACATTTTTTAAGAAACCAATGACCATTGGTTGGCATTGCTGCTTTACGGTCAGTTTGATTCCAGCCAGGCACTATCTTCAGGAATTTTATGTCCCCCCCCCCCCGGTGGATTTTCTTGCACTTTCCAAAAACATACGCAGATTTGAGGTGCTCTGATACTGACTTTAGTGTGTGCGTAAAATCGGCACTGTCGATTGTAAACTTCATGGAGGCGGGACTAATAGAATGATGTATAAGGGTGAGGGCAGTGGTACATGGTACACAAATCTTTTTGTCGTGGCAACAATCTCCCCGCAATGCCATCCCACCGGCTAGCATTTAAATCGCCAGTGGGATGCTTCACTGCGATGTCGCACAAGTTGTCTTTGGAGGAAACTTTGAGCGACGTGGACATCGTAGCGACGCGTATTGCCATCCCACCGGCATTCATTACACTTCTTAGCCATGGGATGGCATTGCGGAGAGGATTAGTCTCCCATCACTAATAACTCCTGTGACCACTGCCCTAAAGACACACGGCACTAGTAGCAGCTACTTTTTCAGCTACTGAAATCCCTGTCATGGACAATACGAGAATTTGCTCTGCTAAACACACGTAGAGACATTATCAGTAATGATGAGCATTGTCTATTTTAGTTAGCCACGACAGTAGCTGCTACTAGTAGGCTCTGTGTGTCTTCACCCTAAGAGAGCTGCAGAATATGTTAGGTGTATATAGCAGAGGATAATAGACTACATCTGTTGTCAATTCCATGACATGTGAGGCATAACTTGAGGGTATGTACCCCAAAATTTCTATCATGCCAAAGTGTGTTTGGTTTTGTAAGGATTACTTATGTATACAGCCATATGGCCAAACATCATGGGAAAGTGTCCTCTATATAAATTTGCTTTATGCATGTTCAGAGTGGCTAATGGCCGACTGCATTTACTGTTTTGGGCTATCGCATATGGTGCAGTTTCAATGGATAATATTTATTCTATTATTTGATTTAATTATTGTTCTAACAATCAAAGAAGAATTAGTCAGCCAGTAGTGGGGTGATTGTGTCCAAGCTGAAAGGTCACTATAATCAAACCATTAAGTTTAAGTAGTTAAAGAAGAACTTTTGTATTATTTTTTGCTGAAAGAGGTGGAGGACCTAGTCAGCAGGGTATTGTACCAGGGTTTTTGCTCCAATGATTACAAATGGAAGGGAAGTCCAATTACTGAAATGAATCTTCTCTGCCATTACTTTGTAGTTCTTTTTCCTAAAATCCCAACACTGCAGCTTTAGTGTACACATTAGGGTTATACCTGGGGTTTAAGTAGGGATGCACCCGAATCCACTATTTTGGGGTTTGGGCGAGATTCCTGGATTCTGAACCGAATCCTGGATTTGTTGCATCCCTAGTTTTAAGCTGCAGTTTGCTGCTTCTAGATAACAGCCACCAGTGTCGGACTGGGGTGCCAAGGGCCCACCAGAAACCTTAGGCCACTGTCCAGACCACCATTCCTTCCCAGTTCACTCACTTTCTTAATTTCTTAATTACTTATTTTTACATACTATTATCTATCCTTTCCTTTATTCTTTTGTTCTTCTCATAGAATTGAGTAATGGCCATGGTGTAGGCATACAAGGCAAATGGTTGGGTGAGCAAGGGGGCCCACTGGGAGTTTTTTTCCTATGAAGTTTGTATTCTATTTATTTAATTAAAAATAAATCCTATACATATTATTTGTGTGGGTTTTATTATATAGGTACCTTCCTGAACCTGTAGGTATTTAAACTGTTTAAACGTTTAGCAGAGCTATTACTTTAACCATGAAAATGCTTAATGCCAGCAGTAATCCCCTAGTGTTGTCTCCCTGCTGATTTAGTAGCACAGGCAGGGTTTATATTATTTGTACTTCTGAGCGGAAGGTTCAGAATTACTTCTACAACTTGGAACTTGGGCAGGTACTGCTCCAAATACATTGTTCTGAGCATCCCTTTGCAGGACAAAACTCATAATTATCCTTTATTTTCTCTTTATAAAAGGTATAGAAAGAAAACCTAGAATTTCCCTTTAGTTTGCCTGTGCGCTTATAGATTTATTCTTAGCCCCCTAGAGAGCCAGTTTTGGTTATTGGCACAGTTACAGCTTAGCTTTATTGCTTTTATGTTCCTTTATCTCAGGACTGGCAGCCGCCCTTTGCCTGCGATGTCAAAAGCTTCTGCTTCACCCCTCGGTACTGCGCCTCAACGAACTAGAGGTAAGGTTTCTGTGATTATTGTGCTGGAATAAACCCAGATCATGGTTATTACAAACTGCTGTTTTTTGTAGCTCATTAACATGTTGGAC